>NW_022589713.1:11120852-11199079 GCF_004348235.1 Phoca vitulina | reverse complement strand
CCCTTCCCTTCCCTTCCCTTCCCTTCCCTTCCCTTCCCTTCCCTTCCTTTCCTTTCCTTTCCTTTCCTTTCCTTTCCTTCTTTCCTTCCTTCCTTTCTTTTTCATTCTTCCCACTCTTACTGCAACATAAACCTTTTACATTTCAGATCATACTTACCAGGTTTCTCCTCTTCAGTGTGTGTGCCTGAACATGGGTCTGGGGGTGTTTTTTGTATGTATTTGTGAGCATATGAGAGGCAGAAGGAGTCAGATTAGAACACAGAGAGGAAAAGATAATTTGCTGTGCTTCCACATTTTAGCAATCTTCATTCTCAAAGAATTCTCCTAGATTCAGGAGACAATAGCTATGCAAGAAATTAAATTTATTCCTCTGTTTAACAAACATTTATTGAATACCTACATGTGTCAGGTATTTGGAATGATAAATAAATGAAAAAAATAGTTAAAAATAAATCTTGCCCTCATTAAATTTATATTCTTGTGGGAGAGGCAACAAATAATAAACAGTACAATTTTAGTATGTTATAAATATATGTCATGCTGAGAAAAAACTCAGATGGTGAATGGCATCTATATTATTGACAGGTAGTAAGGATAGGCCTAATTGAGAAGACAACATTGAACAAATACTTAAAGGTGTGAGTGGATTAGCCTTATAGATATGGTAGGGGAAGAGAGTTCCAGGCAGAACAAATGGCTAGAACAAATTGAATTAGGAGTGGGTGTGGTATATCCAAAAACAGCAGGAAGGTCAGTATAAAGAGTAAAGAGTAAACCAAGAGAAGGCTTATAGGAGTTGAGGTCAGAGAGATAGATATTGTAATCTCTTACAAAGAATTTGGGTTTTTTATTGAGGTATAATTGATGAATAACATTGTATTAGTTACAGGTGTATAGAATGATTCCTTCTTTGTATACACTGCAAAATGATCACCACAATAAATCTAGTTACCATTTGTTACCATATAAAGTTACATTTTTTTCTCGTGTTAAGAACCTTTTTTTATTTAAGTGTGCTTGACATACAATAATATATTAATTTCAGGTATACGACATAGTGATTCAACATTTATATACATTACAAAGTGATCATCATGATAAATTTAGCTACTATCTGTCACCATACAAAGCTGTTACATATTATTAACTATATTCGCTATGCTGTACATTGTAGTTCCTTGTCTTATTTATTCCATAATCGGAAGTTTATAACTTTTAATCCTCTTCCGCTATTTTGCCCATCTTCTTACTCTCTTCACTTTGGCAACCACCAGATTGTTCTCTGTATCTATGAGTCCATTTCTGTTTTGGCTTTATTGTTCATTTGTTTTGTTTTTAAGAGTCCACATATAAGTGAAATCACACAGTATTTGTCTCTCTCTGTCTGACAATTTCACTTAGCATAACACTCTCCAGATCCATCCATGATGTTGCAAATGGCAAGATTTCATTCTTTTTTATATTCCCTTGTGTGTATATATTTATATATTTATGTGTGTGTGTGTCTGTGTGTGTGTGTGCTACATCTTCTTTATCCATTCACCTATTAATGAAATCTTAGGTTGCTTCCATATTTTGGCTGTGTTGAAGAATGCTGCAATGAATATTGGGGTGCATATATTTTTTTGAATTAGTGTTTTTGTTTTGTTCAAATAAATACTCAGAAGTATTGGATTGGATGGCGGTTCTCTTTTTAATTTTCTGAGGAGACACCATTCTATTTTCCAGAGTGACTGCACCATTTTGCATCCCCACTAACAGTGCACAACGGTTTCGTTTTCTCCACATTCTTACCAAGAGTTATTTTTTCTTGTCTTTTTGATAATAGCCATTCTAATAGGCATGAGGTGACATCTCATTGTGTTTTTATTTTGCATTTCCCTGATTACTAGTGTTGTTGAGCATTGTTCGGGTGTCTGTTGGCCATCCGTATGTCTTCTTTTTGGAGAAATATCTATTCAGGTCTTCTGCCTATTTTTTATTTAGTTTGTCCATTTTTTTGTGTGTTTAGTTGTGTGAGTTCTTTATATATTTTGAATATTAACCTCTTATTGGTTATATTATTTGCAAATATCCTCTCCCATTCAGCAGGTTGCTTTTTAATTTTGCTGATGGTATCTTTTGCTATGCAAAACCTTTTTAGTTTGATATAGTCCCATTTGTTTATTTTTGCTTTTTTGCCCTTGCCTGTGGAGACAGAGACAGAGCCAATATATATATATATATATTGCTCAAACTGATGTACCAGAGCTTATTGCCTTTGTTTTATTCTAGATTTTTAATGGTTTCCAATCTTAAATATTTAAGTCCTTAATTCATTCTGACTTTTATTTTTGTATGGGTATAAGAAAATTGTCCAGTTTCATTCTTTTGCATGTAGTTGTCCAGATTTCCTAACACAATTTATTGAAGAGACTCTTTTTCCCATTGTATATTTTTGCCTCCTCTGTCAGAGATTAATTAATCATATAAACATGGACTTATTTCTGGACTCTCTATTCTGTTCCATTGGTCTATGTGTCTGTTTTTGTGCCAGTACAATATTGTTTTGATTACTATAGCTCTTTAGTATAGTTTGAAATCAAGGCTCATAGTACTTCCAGCTTTGTTCTTTCTCAAGATTGCTTCAGCTACTCAGGGTCTTGTGTGGTTTTATACAAATTTTAGGATTATTTGTTCTAGTTCTGTGACAATGTCATTGGTATTTTGATTGGACTTGTACTGAATCTGTAGATTGCTTTGGAGAGTATGAACATTTTAACAATATTAATTCTAATCCATGAGCATGGTATATCTTTCCATTTGTGTCATCATCAATTTCTCCCATGTTTATAATGTTTATATTTGTCTGGTGGAGTAATTGCTCTCAAAAGGACTTTAAACAAAATGTTTCTATATGTATAGACACATACAATGTATCACCTTTATCATGTATACAACATCATTGTTAATTAAGAACTGTGATAAGAATGTATTGCCTCCATCATAATATATGGTTGTTAGGAAATTCCAAACCTGTATTAGCTCTTTGATGGGGCAGGAACAGTATGGCAAAGGAGTATAAAGGAAGAATGCTAAAATGTACCATTAAACTTCTTCCTATTATTCACCTGAGTGCCTCAGTATAAGCTCTGAAAATATATTTTAAGAGAAGTTTCCAGGATACACAATGATAATCTACTCTGATGCAAATTAGTGGTCTCATTCATTAGCTGTTGAAAGCATCTCCCCCCCCAAAAAAAATTCTCTTGTAGGATGATTATATTGGTATTATCTTAATTTCCTTTTTTATGTATGAGAAGAATCAAGGGTGAATAATAGCAAAAACATACTGTATAATGTCTTAAAGTTTTCAGAGTACAGGTTTTCTTTACCTCCTTGGTTAAATTTATTGCTGGATATTTTAACAATTTTGATGCAATTGGGAAAGGAGTTGTTTTCGTAATCTCTTTTTTTTTCTTCCAAGATTTTATTTAAATTCAAGTTAGTTAACAAACAGAGTAGTATTAGTTTCAGGAGTAGAATTTAGTGATTCATCACTTACATACAACACCCAGTGCTCATCACAAGTGCCCTCCTTTATCCCCATCCCCTCCACTTCCCCTCCAGCAACTCTCACTAATTTCTCTTTCTAATAGTTCATTATTAGTGTATAAAATGCAATGGAGTTATGTATATGAATATTGTATCCTGAAACTTTATTAAATTCATTTATTAGTTCTGATGTTTTTTAGTGGAATCCTTAGAGTTTTCTATATGTAGTATCATGTCATCTACACAAAGTGACTGTTTTACTTCTTTTCTAATTTGGATGACTCTTATTTCTTTTTCTTGTCTGATTGTAGTGGCTAGGACTTCCAGTACAATGTTGAAGAAAAGTAGTGAGAAAGGCATCCTGTCTTGCTCCTCATCTTTTCATTGTTGAGTATGATGTTAGCTGCAGATTTGTAATATATGGCCTATATTATTTGAGGTATGTTCCCTCTATACCTACTTTACTGAGAATTTTTGTCATAAATGGATGTTGAATTTTATCAATACTTTTTCTGCACTATTGAGATAATATTATGATTTTTGTTAATGTGGTTATATTTGTGGTTAATGTTGATATATTTGTGGATATTGAACCATCTTTGCGTACCTGGAATAAATGATCAATCACTTGGTCACGGTATATGATCCTTGTAATGTATCATTGGATTTGGCTTGCTAATGTTTTATTGAGGATTTTTGCTTCCATGACTAATTTATTTGATAACTGGAAGTTTGTACCTTTTTTTTTTTTTTTTTTTTAAATTTTTTTTATTGTTATGTTAATCCCCATACATTACATCATTAGTTTTAGATATAGTGTTCCATGATTCATTGTTTGTGCATAACACCCAGTGCTCCATGCAGAACGTGCCCTCCTCAATACCCATCACCAGGCTAACCCATCCTCCCAACCCCCTCCCCTCTAGAACCCTCAGTTTGTTTTTCAGAGTCCATCGTCTCTCATGGTTCTTCTCCCCCTCCGATTTCTCCCCCTTCATTCTTCCCCTCCTGCTACATTCTTCTTCTTCTTTTTTTCTTTCTTAACATATATTGCATTATTTGTTTCAGAGGTACAGATCTGAGATTCAACAGTCTTGCACAATTCACAGCGCTTACCAGAACACATACCCTCCCCAGTGTCCATCACCCAGTCACCCCATCCCTCCCACCCCACCCCCCACTCCAGCAACCCTCAGTTTGTTTCCTGAGATTAAGAATTCCTCATATCAGTGAGGTCATATGATACATGTCTTTCTCTGTTTGACTTATTTCGCTCAGCATAATACCCTCCAGTTCCATCCACGTCGTTGCAAATGGCAAGATCTTATTCCTTTTGATAGCTGCATAATATTCCATTGCATATATATACCACATCTTCTTTATCCATTCATCTGTTGATGGACATCTTGGCTCTTTCCACAGTTTGGCTATTGTGGACATTGCTGCTATAAACATCGGGGTGCACGTAGCCTTTCGGGTCCCTACTTTTGTATCTTTGGGGTAAATACCCAGTAGTGCAATTGCTGGATCATATGGTAGCTCTATTTTCAACTTTTTGAGGAACCTCCATACTGTTTTCCAGAGTGGCTGCACCAGCTTGCATTCCCACCAACAGTGTAGGAGGGTTCCCCTTTCTCCGCATCCCCGCCAACATCTGTCATTTCCTGACTTGTTAATTTTAGCCATTCTGACTGGTGTGAGGTGGTATCTCATTGAGGTTTTGATTTGGATTTCCCTGATGCCGAGCGATATTGAACACTTTTTCATGTGTCTGTTGGCCATTTGGATGTCTTCTTTGGAGAAATGTCTGTTCATGTCTTCTGCCCATTTCTTGATTGGATTCTTTGTTCTTTTGGTGTTGAGTTTGATGAGTTCTTTATAGATTTTGGATACTAGCCCTTTATCTGATATGTCATTTGCAAATATCTTCTCCCATTCTGTCAGTTGTCTTTTGGTTTTGTTGACTGTTTCCTTTGCTGTGCAAAAGCTTTTTATCTTGATGAAGTCCCAATAGTTCATTTTTGCCCTTGCTTCCCTTGCCTTTGGCGATGTTTCTAGGAAGAAGTTGCTGCGGCTGAGGTCGAAGAGGTTGCTGCCTGTGTTCTCCTTTAGGATTTTGATGGACTCCTGTCTCACATTGAGGTCTTTCAACCATTTGGAGTCTATTTTTGTGTGTGGTGTAAGGAAATGGTCCAGTTTCATTCTTCTGCATGTGACTGTCCAATTTTCCCAACACCATTTGTTGAAGAGACTGTCTTTTTTCCATTGGACATTCTTTCCTGCTTTGTCGAAGATTAGTTGACCATAGAGTTGAGGGTCCATTTCTGGGCTCTCTATTCTGTTCCATTGATCTATGTGTCTGTTTTTGTGCCAGTACCATACTGTCTTGATGATGACAGCTTTGTAGTAGAGCTGGAAGTCTGGAATTGTGATGCCGCCAGCTTTGCTTTTCTTTTTCAACATTCCTCTGGCTATGCGGGGTCTTTTCTGGTTCCATACAAATTTTAGGATTATTTGTTCCATTTCTTTGAAGAAAGTGGATGGTATTTTGATGGGGATTTCATTGAATGTGTAGATTGCTCTAGGTAGGATTGACATCTTCACAATATTTGTTCTTCCAATCCATGAGCATGGAACGTTTTTCCATTTCTTTGTGTCTTCCTCAATTTCTTTCATGAGTATTTTATAGTTTTCTGAGTACAGATCCTTTGCCTCTTTGGTTAGATTTATTCCTAGGTATCTTATGGTTTTGGGTGCAATTGTAAATGGGATCGACTCCTTAATTTCTCTTTCTTCTGACTTGTTGTTGGTGTATAGGAATGCCACTGACTTCTGTGCATTGATTTTATATCCTGCCACTTGACTGAATTCCTGTATGAGTTCTAGCAGTTTTGGGGTGGAGTCTTTGGGATTTTCCACATAAAGTATCATATCATCTGCAAAGAGTGAGAGTTTGACTTCTTTGCCAATTTGGATGCCTTTGATTTCTTTTTGTTGTCTGATTGCTGTGGCTAGGACTTCCAATACTATGTTGAATAGCAGTGGTGATAGTGGACATCCCTGCCGCGTTCCTGACCTTAGGGGGAAAGCTCTCAGTTTTTCCCCATTGAGAATGATATTCGCTGTAGGTTTTTCATAGATGGCTTTTATGATATTGAGGTATGTACCCTCTATCCCTATACTCTGAAGAGTTTTGATCAAGAAAGGATGCTGTACTTTGTCAAATGCTTTTTCTGCATCTATTGAGAGGATCATGTGATTCTTGTTTTTTCTTTTGTTAATGTATTGTATCACGTTGATTGATTTGCGGATGTTGAACCAACCTTGCAGCCCAGGGATAAATCCCACTTGGTCATGGTGAATAATCCTTTCAATGTACTGTTGGATCCTATTGGCTAGTATTTTGGTGAGAATTTTTGCATCCATGTTCATCAGGGATATTGGTCTGTAATTCTCCTTTTTAATGGGGTCTTTGTCTGGTTTTGGGATCAAGGTAATGCTGGCCTCATAAAATGAGTTTGGAAGTTTTCCTTCCATTTCTATTTTTTGGAACAGTTTCAGAAGGATAGGTATTAATTCTTCTTGAAATGTTTGGTAGAATTCCCCTGGGAAGCCATCTGGCCCTGGGCTTTTGTGTTTTGGGAGATTTTTGATGACTGCTTCTATTTCCTTAGTGGTTATAGGTCTGTTCAGGTGTTCTATTTCTTCCTGGTTCAGTTTTGGTAGTTGATACATCTCTAGGAATGCATCCATTACTTCCAGGTTATCTAATTTGTTGGCATAGAGTTGCTCATAATATGTTCTTATAATTGTTTGTATTTCTTTGGCGTTGGTTGTGATTTCTCCTCTTTCATTCATGATTTTGTTGATTTGGGTCATTTCTCTTTTCTTTTTGATAAGTCTGGCCAGGGGCTTATCAATCTTGTTAATTCTTTCAAAGAACCAGCTCCTAGTTTCGTTGATCTGTTCTACTGTTCTTTTGGTTTCTATTTCATTGATTTCTGCTCTGATCTTTATTATTTCTCTTCTCCTGCTGGGTTTAGGCTTTATTTGCTGTTCTTTCTCCAGCTCCTTTAGGTGTAGGGTTAGGTTGTGTACTTGAGACCTTTCTTGTTTCTTGAGAAAGGCTTGTATTGCTATATACTTTCCTCTTAGGACTGCCTTTGCTGTATCCCAAAGATTTTGAATAGTTGTGTTTTCATTTTCATTGGTTTCCATGAATTTTTTTAATTCTTCTTTAATTTCCTGGTTGACCCATTCATTCTTCAGTAGGATGCTCTTTAGCCTCCATGTATTTGAGTTCTTTCTGACTTTCCTCTTGTGATTGAGTTCTAGTTTCAAAGCATTGTGGTCTGAAAATAGGCAGGGGATGATCCCAATCTTCTGGTACCGGTTGAGACCTGATTTGTGACCTAGGATGTGATCTATTCTGGAGAATGTTCCATGGGCACTAGAGAAGAATGTGTATTCCGTTGCTTTGGGATGGAATGTTCTGAATATGTCTGTGAAGTCCATTTGGTCCAGTGTGTCATTTAAAGTCTTTATTTCCTTGTTGATCTTTTGCTTAGACGATCTGTCCATTTCAGTGAGGGGGGTGTTAAAGTCCCCCACTATTATTGTATTGTTGTCGATGTGTTTCTTTGCTTTTGTTATTAATTGCCTTATATAATTGGCTGCTCCCATGTTAGGGGCATAGATATTTACAATTGTTAGATCTTCTTGTTGGATAGACCCTTTAAGTAGGATATAGTGTCCTTCCTCATCTCTTATTACAGTCTTTGGTTTAAAATCTAATTTGTCTGATATAAGGATTGCCACCCCAGCTTTCTTTTGGTGTCCATTAGCATGGTAAATGGTTTTCCACCCCCTCACTTTCAATCTGGGGGTGTCTTTGGGTCTAAAATGAGTCTCTTGCAGACAGCATATCGATGGGTCTTGTTTTTTAATCCAATCTGATAGCCTGTGTCTTTTGATTGGGGCATTTAGCCCATTTACATTCAGGGTAACTATTGAAAGATAGGAGTTCAGTGCCATTGTATTGCCTGTAAAGTGACTGTTACTGTATATTGTTTGTGTTCCTTTCTGGTCTATGTTGCTTTTAGGCTCTCTCTTTGCTTAGAGCACCCCTTTCAAGATTTGTTGTAGGGCTGGTTTCGTGTTTGCAAATTCCTTTAGTTTTTGTTTGTCCTGGAAGCTTTTTATCTCTCCTTCAATTTTCAATGACAGCCTAGCTGGATATAGTATTCTTGGCTGCATATTTTTCTCATTTAGTGCTCTGAATATGTCCTGCCAGTCCTTTCTGGCCTGCCAGGTCTCTGTGGATAAGTCTGTTGCCAATCTAATGTTTCTACCATTGTAGGTTACAGATCTCTTCTCCCGAGCTGCTTTCAGGATTTTCTCTTTGTCTCTGAGACTCGTAAGTTTTACTATTAGATGTCGGGGTGTTGACCTATTTTTATTGATTTTGAGAGGGGTTCTCTGTGCTTCCTGGATTTTGATGCCTGTTTCCTTCCCCAAATTAGGGAAGTTCTCTGCTATAATTTGCTCCATTATACCTTCTGCACCTCTCTCTCTTTCTTCTTCTTCTGGGATCCCAATTATTCTAATGTTGTTTCGTCTTATGGTATCGTTTATCTCTCGAATTCTGCCCTCGTGATCCAGTAGTTGTTTATCTCTCTTTTTCTCAGCTTCTTTATTTTCCATCATTTGGTCTTCTATCTCGCTGATTCTTTCTTCTGCCTCATTTATCCTAGCAGTTAGCGCCCCCATATTTGATTGCACCTCATTAATAGCCTTTTTGATTTCTACTTGGTTCGATTTTAGTTCTTTTACTTCTCCTGAAAGGGTTTCTCTAATAACTTCCATGCTTTTTTCAAGCCCAGCTAGTATCTTTAAAGTGATGATTCTGAACTCTAGATCTGACATCGTACTAATGTCCGTATTGAGTAGGTCCCTGGCAGTCGGTACTACCTCTTGTTCTTTTTGTTGAGGTGATTTTTTCCGTCTTGTCATTTTGTGCAGAGGAGAATAGATTAATGAGAGAACAAAATGCTAGCAGGGTAACAACGTCCCCAGAAAATATACTCTAAACAAATCAGAAAAGACCTGAAGCAGTGGGAAAAGAAAGGGAAAGAGAGAAAAAAGAAAAGGAAAGAAAAAAAGAAAAAAGATAAAGATAAAGATAAAAACAAACAAAAGCAGAACAAAACAAAACAAAACAAAAACAGAATGTGATCAAATATGATCAGGCTGGATTATAGATCAGTGCCACACACTAGATTTTGGGTGTATTTTGGTCTGTTAAAAGAAAGTCCCTCCCAAAATTTTAAAGAAAGAAAAACTTATATATGTACAAAAATAAGGGTTGATATGATGAAGGGATGGAATATGACTGTAAAGATGGAAATTATAAAAAATTTTAAAAAAGGATTTGATAAGTTGTTTGAAAAAAGAAAGAAGAGGATTAAAAAAAAAAGAAAGAAAGAAAAAAGGGAGAGAATGTGATCAGGCAGGGGAGTAGAAAAAAACCATACACTAGAGATTTAGAGTATATTTTGATCTGTTAGAAGAAACTATCTCAAGATTTTAAGGAGAGAACAACTTATATATATATGCCAAAAATACGGGTAACTACTATGAAGGGATAGAATATGACTTTAAAAATGAAAAATAAAAATGTTTTTTTTTTTAAAAAGGGATTGATAAGATGTTGGTTGAAAAAGGGAAAAAGAAAAATTCAAAAAAAAAAAGAAAAAAGGAAAAAAGAAAAAAAGACAGTTAAAAAAAATAATTAACTTTGAAAGACTAAAGAATCATGGTAAAAAAGCCATGAATTCTATGTGCAGTGTTCCCCTAGCGCTGGAGTTCTGCCGTTCTCATTGATCGGTAAACTTGGTCTTGGCTGGCTGTTCTCGCTGATCTTCTGGGGGAGGGGCCTGTTGCCGTGGTTCCCAAATGTCTCTGCCGGAGGCAAAATTGCCCCGCCCTTGCCGGTCCGGGCTAAGTAATCTGCTCGGGTTTGCTCTCCGGAGCTTTTGTTCCCTGCAAGCTCTCTGTACAGCTTTGGAGGCGGAGAGTGAAAATGGCGGCCTCCCAGTCTCCGCCCCGGAGGAGCCGAGAACTCAGGATCCCGCTCCTCAGCGAGCCCCCAGAGAAAAGCAGTCAGTCACTCCCGTCTCCCCGGTCTCCGGCCACACTCCTCGCTCACCCGGCCTGTGGCCGCGCCTTTCTATCTGGCACCCGACCCCGGGTGGAGTCTCCAAACCCAGCAGATCCCCGCGGTGCGCTCCCGCACCTCTCCTCCCGGGGGAAGAAGGTGAGTCTCCCCGGATCTGCCGCTTGTTGGGTCCCTGCTGGAGGAGCAGTGGCCCGACTGTGCCGTGGATCACGGTTTATAGCAACCCCGAGCTGAGAGCCCGCGCCTGGGCTCCGTCTCTCCAGCCGGCTTCCCTGCTCCGATACCTGGGAGCTCTGCCGCACTCAGGTACCCCCGGTCTTTCTGTGACCCCGAGGGTCCTGAGACCACACTGTCCCGCGAGGGTTCCACCCCCCACTTCGCCACCAGAGTGACGTCCCTCAGCGGAGCAGACTTCTAAAAGTTCCGATTTTGTGCTCCGTGGCTCTATCACTTGCCAGAAGCGGCCGACGGAGGCCCCTCCCCCGCCGTCTATCCTCCCGAATATCGCCTCGGATTCACTTCTCCGCACGTCCTACCTTCCAAAAAGTGGTCGCTTTTCTGTTCAGAGAGTTGTTGCTCTTCTTTTCTTTGATCTCCTGTTGAGTTTGTAGGTGTTCAGAATGGTTTGATCCCTATCCAGCTGAATTCCTGAGAGGAGACGAAATCCAGGTCTCCTACTCCTCCGCCATCTTGCTCCGCCCCCCCGGAAGTTTGTACCTTTGACTCTCTTCACCCATTGTGCCCACCCCTCCAACAATCTTCATACTCTGACACCACCATTCTGATCTCTGTAATTATGAGTTTTGCTTTAGTTTTTTTTTGTTTTGTTTTGTTTTTAGATTCTACATATAAGTGAAATCATATGGTATTTGTCTTTCTCTGACTTATTTCACTTAGTATAAAGCTCTCAAGATCCATCCAGGTTATTGCAAATGGCAAGATTTTATTCTTTTTAATGATGGAGTAATATTTCATTATATATATCTTCTTTATCCATTCATCCATTGTTGAACATTTAGGTTGTTTTCATATCTTGTCTGGTGCATTAATGCTAAAATAAATATAGGGGTTCATGTGTCTTTCATTTTTTAAAAAGATTTTATTTATTTATTTATTTATTTATTTGACACAGAGAGAGAGATAACAAAAGCAGGAACACAAGCAGGGGGAGTGGGAGAGGGAGAAGCAGGCTTCCTGCTGAGCAGGGAGCCCGATGGGGGACTCGATCCCAGGACCCTGGGATCATGAAATAAGCTGAAGGCAGACACTTAACAACTGAGCTACCCAGGCACCCTGCATGTGTCTTTTCAAATTAGTGTTTTTGTTTCCTTTAGATAAATACCCAGAAGTGACATTGTTGGATCATATGGTAGTTATATTTTTAATTTTTTGAGAAACCTCCATACTGCTTTCCATAGTGGCTGCACCATTTTGCATTTCAACCAACAGTGCATGAGGGTTTCTTTTTTTCCACATTCTCATCAATAGTTATTTCTTGTCTTCTTTATAATAGCCATTCTAACAGGCTTGAGGTGATATCTCATTATGGTTTTGATTTTCACTTCTCTGATGATTAGTGATGTTGAGTGTCTTTTCATGTGCCTATTGGATGTTTGTATGCCTTCTTTGGAAAAATGACTATTCAGATCTTCTACTCATTTTTTAATTGGATTGGCTTTTTTTTTTTTTTTTGCTATTAGCTTGTATAAGTGTCTTATGTATTTTTGATATTAATCCCTTATTGGATATATGATTTGCAAATACTTTATCTCATTCAGTAGGTTGTCTTTTTGTGTTATTAATGTTTTCCTTTGCTGTGCAGAAGCTTTTAAGTTTGATATAGTTGCACTTGTTTATTTTGACTTCTGTTGCCTTTGTTTTTAGAGTCAGATACAAGGAATTTGGATTTTTATTTTGAATATAAGTGAACCCCTGAAAGATTCTGAGCAGAGGAGAACATTTTGACCCCTCACTAACATTTTGAAAGTGGCACTTAATTTGCAGTATTGGGAATCATGATAGAAGGGTAGGCTATCTAGAAGACTATTGAAGTAAATCAGGTGAAAGATGATGATGGTGAGAGCAAAAGTTGTGGTTAAAGGTGAGCAAGTTCTGAAATATTTTGAAAGTAGAAAAAATAGATTTTCCTAATGGATTTGATATAGAATATCAATAAAAGAGACATTTGAAAGGATGCTAACATTGTGGAATGGTGGATTTTCCATCAACTGAAATCAGAAAGATTGCGGGAGGGAAGCAAGTGTGAGAGGAAAGTTCAGAAGTTCATTTTTGGAGACAACAAGTTTGAGATTTCTATTAGCCATCCAAGTGGAGATGCCCAGTGCGCATTTGGATATATTAGTTTAGAGATTTAAATTGGGGAGTTGTTGGCACAGAGATGAATATATGTGTAAACATATAAGTCTGGATGAGATTACAGGGGATGAGACTATACATAGAAGAGGATGAATTACTGAGCTCTGGGGCAACGTTAAGAGGTAGGGAGAAAAAAGATAATCCAGTTAGGAAACTAGAAACCATCTGAGTATTTTCAAATAGAGATATAATATGGGAATAATTATATAGAGAGACTGAAAGAACAAAAAAGGAAGATAGCACTGTATCCCAAAGGTTAGGTGCCACAGAAAAATGTTAAGGCTTCCGCAATCACAAGAGTTTGTTTGAGCTACGGTACCCTCCGCAGCTGCTTCAGAAGCTCCATCATCTGTTGGATATTACCCATAAAGAGCTCACATTCACATCAACAGTCATTGCCAAAACTCCAAAACTACTGGAAAATCCTACAATAACCTTCAGTGGTCGAGAGTCACCTATCACTACCACTAACTCAGCTACATTCAGAACTCTGGCACAAATGCTAGAACTACCTGTGCTTTTGCAGAAGCCTGCAGTCATTCACCTACTGCTGCCAGAAAAGAACAGTTTCTATCTGACAGCCTTCTCATCTGGTGCAGGGTCTCCGTTAGCAGCAGACAACCAGAACCTAGCTGGCAAGATAGTATGTGAAAGGTAATTTGCAGTCTTCAGCCTGACTTTACAAAAGAGAGTATAGAAGAAAGAAGAGTATGATAGGGTCAAGTGCAACTAACAATGTCTGTTAACTCCCAACCTTTTGATTACTCAGCATCTGTACACTTTCTTTCCATATTTAAACTTCTGAATAGTAGTAATAATGCAGCAGCATATTTTTTACTAACATGATCCAACTATCCCCCATATAAATGATGGCACTTTCATTCCCCTCCTCAAAAAAGTAGGAAAATAGTCTTAGTGATTGTAACTATTTTTGGAGAATGTTAATTCCTCTTCTAGTTCAGTCACAGTTTTATCCTCAACACTGTTTAAAATAATAGGAAAAGGAGGAAAAGCATATAATTGATCACAAGACAGTGTTTGATATTTATGATTTCTTTCTTCTACTATCCATTCCTTTAACCTCACCTGGCCAGGATTTCCTATAGTAGAATGGCCTAACAACCTGAGCATTTATTTATTTTTCAAGGTCTAACTCTAAGTAAACTTCCCTTTATTGTTTACATATAGTCTTCTATTAAATTTTACCCCTGAATACTGAAATACTAAGAGAGATCCCACGTAATTCACTGGGTCCTATGCAAAGCTCTCTCTCCCTTTAATAACTGCCATCTATTACAATACAGTAGGTTACCTTCTTTGCCTATAAACATGATGAGCCCCAAATACTTGGGTAGCTATTACAATTTCCATTTTCAAAAATCATTTTTTGTCCCTTGTTGAAATTATTTCTCCCTTTTGAAGTAAGATTTTTGAACTAGCAGAGCCCAGAGGTTTCAGACAAGAAGCAAAAAAATTAGCAAGTGAGTTATTAAGTTTATAAGAGAAAGGACATTCTAACTCCCATCTGTTAATTCCTAGATCTGTATTACTGGCCATAAAAGACTGTTGGTTCAAAGCATGCACTGAATTTTTTAGGAAAGTGCCCAAATTTGCAAGATTTTGTTACTAAACTGTCATTGAATCTTCAGCAAATTATTTCATGTTCCATTTTCCTACAAGGCCACCTGCTTCTAGTAGGGTATATTGTAACAGCAATGAATATCACAGGTATGAACCCATTGTTTTTTTGTAATAAATGAATTCCTTAGAAACAACATTATCTGGAATGTCATGATGGAAAATAAAGCCTTTAGTAAGTCCATAAATGGCAGTGCTAGCAAAAGTAAAGCAGATAAGAAAAGAAAAAATTAAGTAGAACAAATATCCATCCCTCTGAGGACCCCTCCATGTTGGAAGTATCCAATGTAGTCACTTTGTCATCAGATGAACAGATGGTCACCAAAATCAGGTGCCATATCTTGAACTCAGTTTTGGCCTTTGCTAATGGCAAGTTGGGCACTCATTAGTGACAATTGCTAGAGAAGTTTTGTTGAATGGGAATATTTTTTGCTGAGCCATTTATAGCATCTTTTTATGAAGCCATGGCCATGCAAAAATGAATCCATTGGTCTTATAGTGGGATTACTGGGGAAAGAAAGATCAACTGGATCATCTCCATCCAAAGAGTCTTCTCTGTAGTGGGTGTTCTTTTGTGAAAAATATCACAAAATACGAATATCCTAATATGCTGTGCCCTTTCCAAAACTTATCCACATGCTTTGTTCTTTTTGTCTAATATTTCCATCTTGTTTTTTAAGTCTTTTACCATCTATCCAGATTAAAGAAATAATGAATATAATTTAGAAAAATATGTTTTATTTTTCCACAAATAATTTTTGTTTACCTGTGTCTGGCACTCTCCTGGCTGTTAATAATAATATGGTGACTAAAACGGCAAGGGAATCAAAAGGTGAACAATGCTGAGCAAAAGGGATCTTGTTATCAAGGAGCTTACAGTTTAGTAGTGAATACACTATTCAAATAATTGCATAAGAATGTAATTCCAAACTCTCATGAGTCCAATGGAGGAGAAAAGGTCATGGAGTTATAGAAGCACACAGCAGATCTAGAATAGTGGGTCAGGGACAGTTTTCCTCAAAGTGGTATTTGAGCTGAGATATAAAGCTGTGCTCTGCATGAGTTAATTAAGAAAAAGTTGGGGGGGGGATATATTTCTAGACAGAGGCATGTATAAAGGCCCTGATGTGTTTCAAGCATCTGAAAGAAGGCCAAGTTACCTGGAGTGCATAGACTAAGAGGAAGCGTGGTTTGAGATGATGCTGGAAATGTGAGATGCGAGAACCAGCTTATGCAGTACTTTGAAGAATAGATGAAGAATTGGGGTCTTCAAACACAACAAAGGAAAACCTTTGAAGAGGCAGCAGAGATATAATGAGATTTAAAGCAATACCTCTGGCTTTTATATAGAGAAAAGATTAAAAGGAGGTAAGAGAGAAAAATGAGGAAATCATCAGTGGCTGAAATATCACTATTAGTATGTAATTCTGCTGTATTTAGACTAAGTGGGCTTTGGGGGTGTTGGCTTTGGAAGTCAATTGCCATATACTGAATATAGGGAAAAACCAGTTCATTCTACCTCACAACTCAGGTATGTAGGGACCTCTGTTTCTGAAATAGTAGTCACTGTTCTATATAACTCTTCTCTGGCCACAACTCATTCAGTATCTACATGGCAGAGAAGGCTGCACAAACACCCATGATATGGGAAAGGCCTTCCTAAAGTTATGGTAGCAAAAAAAAAAAAAAAGACCTCTAAAGGTGCTGGCACTAAGGAACCCTGAACTTCCTATGTAGAGGAAGGGTGGCTAAGAAAGGCATGGACTTCAGTGAAAGAATAACTTGATTTAGAATATGAGATTCATCCCTTGTTAACCATATGACTTTGTGGAAATTGTTTAATCTCTTTAAGACCTGGATTCCTTAGTTTGAAGTAATTGTTTGGCTTAAAAGATATATAATAACACCTAGTGCAAAGGATCATCACAAGGATTAACAGGAGATAATAGGCACACAACACCTAGCATAGTGTGAAGCTTATAGAAAACAACCTATACATGTTTACTCTCTTTGATAAAATAATCTGAAAGTCTATTAATATTACTTCCATATGAAGATATCATTACAATTTATTGTACATCTTTTGCCCATAATTGTATTCCATTTTCATGCAATTTCCATTGTTCAAATTATATCATAAACAGAACAAAGTAGGAACTAGATCTTTTCATTCTTCTAATTAAAGCTAAAACATCTAGGATATGGGAATTATGCTGGACAATAGCTCAGTAAATACTGGTTAATTCATACATTTGTAAAAATGGAAAGCACTTCATCTAGAAAAATGGCTTTATTACTGTTAAATTTAGAAGTCTTGAAATTATAAGATTTTTCTTCACCAAATAGCCAGCAATGCCTTTATTGTCTTCTTTATCAGAGAGAGGAAAAAAGAAAATAGTAATTTAGAGTCTTATAGAAGTCAAACTCTATGGGAAGTGTTTCATAAAATTGTCCTATATTTCTTCTGTCTTCTGAAATATTTGCCATTTGTATTTTCCGTGGTATTTGCCATGTAAAATTGTTGCCACTTTACACAGAAGAAAACTGAGGGGGTTCAGAGAAGTTCAAGTCTGTAGCCTAATGGCATTCAACCAGTAATTAAAAGAGCCAGAATTCCAGGAAGGACCCAACTGGCTCATGTTCTCTCCTTTCTACCCAGTTGGTTTCTGAGTCAGCTACCAAGAGTTCCTGAATTCTCTTTGCAAACTCTCTCTCTCCAAGGCTGACTCAGTTCTCCTGGGGGAACAGAACATGACAAGGTGTGAGAACTACTTCTAAGTCAATGCTTTCTTAATGTCATGAAGTCTTCAACAGAATTCAATAGCTAACAGGAACTTAGTACCAAAATAGTGTATGTAAATTTTGAAAGTAAACAAGCATTAATAATTCTTCTTTCCTACTTCTTTCTCTTTTCATCTATTCCTCTCAGGAGAAATTGTTCTCATGAGGAACTACTAGAAAGTACTTAAGTGTGGTATCTAAATATCTGCTAGCCAAGAAGGGGTAATAATGTATATGATGTTTTTATGACAGGCATGTTTCCCCCGGCTGTTGTCTAAAACCACATATGACTTTGTTATTGTGGAACATACTAAGAACAGACTCCTTTTTTACCTATATAGGGCCCTTTGGGAGATGTGACATTTATCCAGATGTTTTAGCCAAAACCAGTCGAATTAATCTGTATATGCTTACAGAGAAAACAAAGAGGTTTAAACCAAAAATTACTTGGAATCTAGTTTGGAGGAGAGCTTGCCTGAACAATTTTGATGATATTCTGAGACTCGATTAAAATACTATTCCTTGTAACTTATAAATTTTAATGATGAGTGGTAACATTTCAAAATTTTGTTTATATATGTTACTACAACTGTGTGGATGGCTGTTTTTTTAATTGTGAGATGAAAACCGCTTGAAAATGTTGTTCATATAAATATTAAATTCAGAAAATGAGATTTCAGGAGGTATAAAACAGAGAGTGAGGTGTTAATTTAAAAGTGTCTTCATGAATTGTGCCCTAAGGATTCAAAACTTACAAGATCCAAATGATAATGGTCCTTGGTTCTCCATGCTCAATGAGGATTCCTTGCTTAGGGACCACTGGTCAGAGAAATGATCCATGCTTCCACAAAACCTTCTCTCTCATCTTTAGTGACAAACTTAATGAGTTTGTATATCAGGAAAATCTTAAACACAGGATTTTTATGCTTAGCATAAGCACACACAAACATACAACACACACACATACACACAAATGAGAATTATTACGTGTTAAAGTAAATTGTATTTCATCAGGAAAACTTTTCCTAGGCAACTTTGCTCCATAAAAGGAACCATCTTAGGAAACTTCACTATAATATTAAGTAAATCATTATCTCTTAACTTACAAAAAATTGAAAAGTTTAAAAATCATTGCACTCTTGCTTTGCAGTGGTCTGTTTGGGCTTTTTCAAATAAATGTTTTATAAGAAGGAAAAAAGTCTATTTTTTAAATTCATGTAGTACAATAATTCTTTTTAGAGGAAAAAATACACTACCCCAGCAAATCAATCTCTGCTTCTTGTATAGAAAATAATCTGTTTGTAGATGACACCTTAACGCTGTCCATTTTGATGCACAGTGGGTGAACACAGTTACCAGAAACTATTCTCTCCCCTGGCATTCTTTTGGTGGCCCAGTAGATAGACTGTGACATCACTGGTGGAGCTGTGAACATAATGTAAAGGTCAGCTCTAGTATTAAACTGAGGTCAGGGAAGATTGTGAGCACTATGAGACATCCTTAAAGTGCTTTATACATGCCAGGCCATAGAATCCATTTACAAATGTGTTTTCATTGTACTTCTAGTCAGTGATAGAATTAACTGGATTTGCACTTTGATGTAAAGTTAGGAGAAATCTCTTAGTACTGCTGACCTTTTTAAAGCACACACAAAATGTCTGTACTTTTTTGTTTTTGTTATTAGGAAAGATGCAGAATATTTTGTATAATTTGGATGTGCTTACATTAAAATAGACATCATATATAAGATGATTTAAGCCCCATGTTCTTCATAGGCTCAAAACTCTTGTCTCTATAGAAGTACAGAATAGAATGAATTGCTTCTGCATGGAAGAGGCGAATGGAGTTAAGTGACAAAGTATAAAGTGTAAATTGATTTTTGAGGGAAAAATGGTAAGATAAAATTATTGTCTCCTAAAATGTAAAGTTTTTGATCCAAGTTTCAAACACTGTCATCAGGATGTCTTTTTTCTCCATCTCTCCATCTCTCTGCTCCATTTCCTCAAATAAACACTTCCCTCCTTGGGAGTAATTCCAACCATATTCTTCAAGGTTCAAGTAAAGAATTTGTTTCCAGCCAAAACCATGGATTAGTTCTGACTGGCTCTGATTGAGTCATGGGCTTATCTATGAATCAATTTTTATGGCAGGAAAGGATTAAGAGGGTGGCAGGTAGTGCCTCCCCAAAATGAACTCAGTGTGTGTTACCCAGAAAAGAAGGAGTTGATGGCAAGCAACCAAACGGACAAAAAATTTCCTCTACATCAAAAACAACTTTGATGGGTCCAAAAATTAAAAGATACCTCTGCAGGTTTATCAAACTGTGAGTTCAAAGAAAAGAAATTTCAAGTGTGTTTGAAGAATAGATGGTGGATCAAAATAGCTAGAACATATAAAGAAGTTTATATAAAACTGAAAGAAAGGTAAGACTGAGTTCAGAGTGTGACAAAAATTTCATGAGCCAATGAGTTTGGGTTTTAGTTCTGTAATCTGTGAGGAATCAAAATTAATAATTTGAGGGACAAAAAGGTTATCGGTGCCTAGGGTATACCTTGTATGGACTCAATGAAGGATGTATTTTAAGAAAACTAATATGATAGTAATTTACATCCCAGAAGGGTGGGATAATAAAGTTAGGATTCTGCTGAAATAATTCAGTAATGAAATTCAAAGAAACTACCAAATTCGAATTTGTCAAAGTTGTTGGTTTTTTTTTTAATGTCCGTGCTAATAAATTCAAGCTACATTGAAACTTTCGAAGTTGGTTTAAAACTGTTAGGAGAGTTTAAAGTACATTCTCTCCTTTTTGTTTGGATACTGACTCCAACTGGTTCAACAGATTGTAAACAATTCACACTAATTAAGAGCTAATTCAAAATTGTTTTCATATTGAAACTGAGTAATCATAAGTATTTGGAGTTTTTTAAACTACTGTTTTCTTGAATATTTATTTTCTTGGAATTAAATTAGAGGTCTTTTAGAACAGAGCACTAAAAAATGATTGAAAATTTGACAATTGGAGTCTACATGGATGAAAAATTGGAGCAAGCTGTGAGAACTACAGAGCCTACCCAGTGCCACTTTTTCTGCACACTGAAAACCAGTCCTTACTTCGGAGAGAAGACACTTAAGAACACTTTTCCTCTCATATTAGAAAGAATGGAGAGAAAATTCAGTCTTGTGCCCATCTCTTAGAATCTGTTTTCCATTTTCTAGTTTGAAGTTTGTACCCTGTCTATTTTTCCCTCCCCAATGGAGAACAGGTGACTCTTGTTCTCAACTCATGCTTGTGCCATCTGCCTGGAGCTTCCCTGACCATCAATCAAACCCTTTCTTGAAATGGACCCTCTCAGGAAAATAGTTCAAGCATCCCGGAGGCTACTGAACCTCACTCTTTCCAGTATTTCCAGTCTGTGTCTAATGACAGAAGACAAAAATTTTTACTCTGAAGAAGCAGAGGCCAAGAACTGAGTCAAGAACTTTCTTTAAATGTGAATTATTTCGTGTGGATAGTATATTCTCAAAATTGGATGGCCAGAGATAATATAGCCATATTTCGGGAATGATCTTACAGATTCCTGGTGCTTAGTCTCTTTAAGCCTCAGCTTCTTTGTCCATAAAATGAAATCAGTAAAATTCATACTTCACAAGGTCGTTATGAGGATAATATGATATTGCTTTCAGTCAATATGCCCAGACCAATATCTTGCACATATTATTCTTAACAAATATTAGTTCTAATAAGAAAGAGATCTAAGCATAAACATTTGATATACTTGACCAGTTATGTGTGTGCTGGAGGAGAGTGGTGGGAGAGTCCTAAAAGATGTGGGATTTCAAATATTTTTTTTTAATTAGTGAAGGGAGTAAAGTATTTTTGCAATTTTATATTTTATAATGTCATATTAGAAAAGAGATTTCAAAAGGTAGGAAAATCAAGTGTGAGCATGAGGAATGCTAACATATTTGATGGCTTAGGAAAATTTCAGGAAAATAATGTGCCATTTAGCATGTTTTTAAGTATATATCCAGAGTAGAAGCATATAATAGAAGCAAAGAAATCCACTAAAAGCTACTAAAAGAAATTGGAGGTTCAAAATAAACAAGTAGATAACAGAGAGAAATGTTCATTCAATGAACATTACCTCCAGTAGTTGTGAACACTTCCTGAAACATACAGCTTGAAAAGGCTAAATTTAAAAAAAAATCTATTTAGGAAAGGCCTGAGGAAGAATATATTAATATATTTATGTAAAAATCTCTTAGTTTGAGGGTGCCTGGGTGGTGCAGTCAGTTGGGTGACCAACTCTTGCTTTTGGCTCAGGTCATGATATCTGGGCCATGAGATTGGCCTCAGGTAGGGCTTTGCACTCAGAACAGAGTCTGCTTGGTGTTCTCTCTCCTTCTCCCTCTGCCCCTCCCCCTTGTGCTAGCTCTCTCTCTCTCTCTCTTTCTCTCTCTCTGTCTCTCTCTCTCCCTAAAGATAAATAAATCTTTTTTAAAAAAATCTCTTAGTTTTAAAAACTGGGTTTATACTGGGACAGATATGGAAAATTCAGACACTAGAATTCAACTAATTTTTCTTATGATTTAAAATATAAAATATTTAAAAGCCTATTTTATAATTATACATTCAAGTTCATTCTTTTGTGGCTCATATAATCATTTCTCAATTAAAGGAAACTATCACCTTTATTAAAACTTTTCATTAAATTAGCATTTTTTGTTAAAATAAATCCTACACATATTTGTCTACCATACGTAGTCCTTTTTGCTAGGTAGTGTGCCAGGTTAGAAGATTTCAGAGGAATATATAAAGTGTCATTTATGCTCAAGGGCAGACTCCTAGCTAGATCTGACCGCTTCCAGTCCCTACTGCTCCCCTTTTCCAAAGAGCACTAGCACATGGACAACCAGAGGCATACCACCAGAAGTACGAATACATGCCACACAAAATTCTTATACCTTTGATTTTGTTTCAGTTCTCTTGAACGCTACAAGTTAAAAGGTTAGATTAAAATAATGGGCAAAACAACTCCCTGAGTGTGTATAACCTATCAATTATTGTAAGCTTAATCAGAATTTTAGAGGAAGTAAGAGTTTTGAATGCAAGGTGGAAAGGAAAATTATTTCATAGTATGACAAATAATAAAAATTTCCACTAACTGAAATTTTAGTTTGTTCTAGGTCTATGGCATATTTATACTTTGTCAATCTAACCCAATCTTAAAATACAGATACACAGATTCTGCCATGTTACACATGAGGTAATAAGGTTCAGTGCAATTAACTAACTTGCTCAAAGATGGACATTAGTAAGCTGAGGTACCAAACTTTGAACTCAGGCATCCTTTCTTTTCTTAAAAATGGTGTTTTTTGAACACTATTTTACATATCATAAAAATCACATTTTAAGTGTACAACTCAATGATTTTTGTATTTTACTTTACTGAGTGATGCAAACACCACCATAAATTAGTTTTAGTACATTTTTACCCCCTCCCTAGGATTCCTCATGACCATTTACATTTTTTAATTTTTAAAATTTTTAATTGAAGTATAGTTGACATATAAAATATTAGTTTCAGGTGTACAACACAGTGATTCAACAATTATATACATTACAAAATACTCACCATGATAAGTGTAGCTACCATCTGTCACCATACAAAGTTATTATATTATTAACTATATTTCCTATGCTGTACTTTTCATCCCCATGACTTATTTATTTTATAACTGGAAGTTTGTATCTCTTAATCCCCTTCAACTACTTCGCCCATCCTTCCATTCTCTCACCTCTGGTACCACCAGTTCTTTATCTTTGAGTCTGTTTCTCTTTTTTGCTTGTTTGTTTGTTTTGTTTGTTTGTTCATTTTGTTTTTAGATTCCACATATAAGTAAAATCATATGGTATTTGTCTTTCTCTGACTTATGACACTTAACAAAATACCTTCTAGGTCTATATATGTTGCTGCAGATAGCAAGATTTCATTATCTTTTATGGAATAAGTAATATTCCATAGTGTATATATACCACATTTTCTTTATCCATTTATCTATCTATGTACACTTGGATTGCTTTCATATCTTGGCTATTGTAAATAACGTTGCAATAAACATAGGGGTGCATATATCTTTTCAAATTAGTGTTTTTGTTTTGGGGGGGTTAAAAACCCAGTAATAAAAATACTGGATTATGTGGTACTTTTATTTTTAGGTTTTAAGGAACATTTACATTGTTTTCCATAGTGGCTGCACCAATTTGTCTTCTCACTGATGGTGCACAAGGGTTCCCTTTTCTCTACATGCTAACACCTTTTATTTCTTGTGTTTTTGATTCTGGCCATTCGGACAGAGGTAAGGTAATATCTCATTTTGGTTTTGATTTTCATTTCCCTGATGATTAGTGTTGTTGAACATCATTTCATGTCTCTGTTGGCCAACGATATGTCTTCTTTGGAAAATGTCTACTCAGGTCCTCTACCCATTTTTAATTGGATTGTCTTGGTGTTGAGCTGTATAAGTTCTTTATATATTTTGGATATTAACCTATTACTAGATATAACATTTGCAAATATCTTCTCCCATTCAGTAGGTTGCTTTTTTGTTCTGTTGATGATTTCCTTCCCTGTGCAAAAGCTTTTTAGTTTAATGTAGTCCCAATTGTTTATTTTTGCTTTTGTTTTCCTTGTCTAGGGAGACATATCCAGTCTGCCTATTATAGAGTCATATGGAGCCACAGGTGAAGAGCTGTGTTGTAAATTTTCTGACATGGCCATCTCACCTGTGCCATCAATCAACATAAGGGTAGGGTTAGCTCAGATTTAGTAGGTGGAGCTAATTCTTTCAGGATAGTCTACTTTTTTAAAAAAAGATATGTTTATTTTATTAGAGAGAGCACTCACACACACACACACACACACACACACACACGTGCGAGTAGGGGGGAGGGGCAGAGCGAGAGAATCTCCAGGCAGATTTCCCGCTGAGCAGGGAGCCCCTCTTGGGGCTCGATCTCACGACCCAGAAGGTCGTGACCTGAGCCAAAACCAAGAGTCTGATGCCCAACCGAGCCACCAAGGCACCCCAGCAAGGTAGTCTATTTTTTAAACATTTTTAAGTCTTGAACATAGTTTCTTGATTTATTATAAATAACAAAAAAATCTATCACATTTATCCTGAAGACAGTGGCTTTCAGTCTTGGTCATACATGCCTTGGTCCTACCCCCAAACATTTAATTTAATTGCTCTAGGGTCTGATTTTGACATCAGTGTTTAAAATGTCCCTAGATAATTCTAATATTCATCCAGTATTGATAACCACTGTTTTAAGGTCTGGATTAAGAACTGTAGAAAGAAGATGATAATGGGGATGGTTATGGGTAAAAGAAAGTAACTGAGTTTACAGACCCAAGTGTTCTCTTTATCTACAGCCTAGACATCTAATGTATTTTACATACTAAATTATATAGCCACATACCCAAGGTTAATTTCTGATAGTAACTTCTAATATTTTTTAAAATTTAAATGATTCAATCATGTCAGACAAAATATCTTAGTATATATTTATTGACTCAATCAATATTTCAAACATCATCACACAATATTTTATTCTTCAGTTATGTAAGGAGAAGTGAAGAGATATTAGGAATTTCAAAATACATAGGTTTTTCCCACATATTTTTGATTTATTTAATGTTTCTAAGTTTTAAAATAAGAGTGCATTTTTTTAATTCATAACTGAAACATTGTGTTAATGTTTTCATGATTTTTAAATGTGAAGAATGTGGAAGGAATATTTTATAATAGCTGTTTTTTTATCTCTTTCATTTCTCTCTGATCCAGTGTAAGCCTGAGATTTCTATACTTTTTAACAAATATAAATACATATATAGGTATAGGTTCACTGCTAAAACTGAGTTATATTCCCGGATAGTAGTCTTTTCAGGAAATTTCTGTTTGTTTTTTGTCTAACTCTATATTTCACTTGAATCTTATTATTAAAAAGTACATATGTCCTCTAAGAGAAAAATAATTTCAAGATGGTTATAAGAAAACAATTTGATTATAAGACCTACTCCTTTTTCTCCACAAAGTTAATTTTTCTTGGTTCTTTAAATAGATATAATGTGGGCCTTTCCCTAAACTTCCCCAGAGCAATTATGAATACTTTCTTTGGTAGCTGAGCACTGGCAAAGGAGAACTAACCATGGACTGGCTCTAACAAAATACTATTCATGAGCATCCAGACCAAAACTTACAACCAGTCTTAAGGGCTTGTGAGAGTCATGTGATAAATGGAATTCAAAATAAGTTAATCTCATGGTCAGCTCTCTGTGGACCAGACTACACTCTGTGGATATTTCTATATTTGTTTTGTTCATGGTTTGAATTAATATCATATCTTCGCAGAATTGCTATGCTGGCTTCCAGGTACTGGGAACAAGGGCTACTGTAGTAGGAAGTAAAAGCAGAAGCCACTGGGCCTGGCTTTTCCTATCACAGCAGTAAGTCGAATACTGTAAAATGCTTCTGAGAGTATTGAAGCGGTTATTGTTACCATTACAGCCTTGGGAGATTGAGATTTACTGAGTCCTATCACATTTCTGATCCTTATTGTAGCTAATTAAATGACTGGTGGTACCTGAGGAAAGATGGTGGATTTTTGAACTTGATCAGGTTATGACTTATGCTACTGCTGTTCCTGGTGGGGGCGCCTAACTACAGAAAATGAAACTGGTACTTGGTGTGCATTGAACTGGTAAGTACATCTTACTCCTTCCCATATACAGAAAATCAGAAAAACATCTTAAGGGGTCCGCAGTACAAATAAAATATTCTACCTCAAGGATAGAAAACATTCCAGCTAAATTCTTCAACACTCACATTGTTCCATAGAATATCATGCTGATCCACTATATTGATGCCATCATTATAATATGATCTAAAGAGCAGGAAGTAGTAAGTGAATGTGATGTATTGGAAATAAATTCAGAAAAAAAATGGCAAATACCATATCATAGAATTTTCTGGGGCTCAGTATAATTAAACATGTTGGATAATCTCTTCCTCTTCCTCATTGTACTTTGCATCCTAAGCCATCAAGAGGGAGGCACGCTTAGTGGGTTACCTGGATTCTGATGGCAACATATCCCATCTATAGGTGTCCTCCTCCAAATCCTTTACCAAGTGATCCAAAATTGAGTAGGGTTCAGAAGAAGCATGCAACCCAGCTGGTCTAGACCACAGCCTGAACAGCTCTGCCATTAATTCTTTTGATCTAATGAGCCCATGCTGTTAAAAGCATCTTGAGGTCCTAGATGGATCATGTGGAAAACCCTGGTAAAGCATTCACAGCGAAGATCACTAGGATTTTGGAAGTAGGCCATATCCTTTTCAACAAGTTATTATTTCTTGTTTGAGAAATAATGAGAGTCATGTGATAAATGGAATTCTGGTTGGACAGAGCTCTTGTTACACAGAGCTTGGGAGATCAGCTGACCAACTGACCTAAGCTGTCCATCTTGAATCTGCTCAGCCATAAAGAAGAGGTCTTTGCCTGAATAGTTCTAGAAAGTCTAGATAAGTCCTTTAGGAAACTGCTTACACTCCCAGTGTATATTTTCTTTTCTTTTTAAAGATTTTATTTATTTGTGTGTGTGTGTGTGTGTGTGAGGGAGAGAGAGAGAGAGAGAGAGAGAGAATGAGCTGGGAGGGGGGCAGAGGGAGAAACAGACTCCCCACTGAGCAGGGAGCCCAATGCCAACTGAGCCCCCCAGCCCCCCCCCAGTGTATCTTTTTCTACCATAACACTGCCTTTCCTCAATCAGTACCAAAGATGGGGACCTCATGTGGTGCTCCCCATCAATTTGGGAATAAGGAAACTGGAGATTAGATTATAGCTAGCTCTGAGCAAAGTGTGGTCACCTGTTGAAAGTGACAGTTATGATATCACAGCCCCATTCAGAGTGGGGCCCTGGAGAGTGGAGAAAAGAGCCCTTCCCAGTGGGCAGCAGAACTTGAAGCAGTATATTTCACTTGCTATGGCTGAGATGATTGACCCTGACTCTCAGGACTAAATGGAGTAAGTGTAGGAAATTCCTTTTGAGGACATGATATTTCTACCTTCTCAGGAAGTAAAAAATATGGTATCCCTATATTGGCAGGGGCCACTAGAAGCTCTGACCTTCAGGAATAATAACTTGAATCATTCTAATGGGAAAAAACTCTAAAAAGCAGATACTGAACAAGGAGAATATGAAATAGAAAGTGGAATAATTAAATCAGAAATACCAACTCTGGCTTTCTGGCAATTTTCAGGAATTAAGAATATAGTCTATTCTTTGCTTGAGGAACATATGCTATTTAAAATTCTGTATTACTTTTTTTTGTTTTTCTCTTCTCTTGTACATATGATGTGTTGAATGGCAGTTATATACATAACTTTCCTAGATAGGCTGCACAATCTCATGAGAGAACCATGATAGAACTAGAGGAAAATATATTACTCAGAGATACTGGACCAAAAATATCAGTGACATTTTTGCAAGTAGGAACTGGGCATGATTTTGGGTTGTCTCCCATTAGGAGGGAAAAAAGCCCATTTGAGGTCCTACATGGGAGAAAATTAGGTTCAGAGAGCCATTTTTTAAATCACATGTTTAGAAGAAAAGAATGTTGGAGAAAAGGATTTAGGGAGCTATTCCTTCTATCTTTCCTGAATACTTTTCTTTCCTCACTTTTTTTTCCCTCTTTTTAATAACAAATTGCATCCCTCGGACCACTAAGGTGAGTTATATTCCATGATAGATTATTTCCCCTTGAAATTTTAGGATTGATCAATGATGTATTGGGTGGGAAGAAGACATTAAGATTTGAGTAATATGATGACGACAAACAAGGTAGAAATTGATGAGATAAGAGGAGAGATCTGTGTCCTCATATTTCTTTTGCTTCGATTTTGTGAGGTATCCCAGTGTCCTTCCAGTGTATCTCTCCTCCCCTCCCATACTCCCCTCTCCTTCAGTCTTCTTTTCTCTAATTTTCTCAAAGTTATTTTCTGTTTCTTGCAACCAAAGTATCTTAACTTATACAGAAATAAAGTTACAAGCAATAAATTCTTAGATCAATGCAGATGTTTGGAATTGGTTATTGGATGAAACAAAAAACACTGAAACATGTACAAAGAAAAGAAAGTAACAGTCAAAGGAAAGGAATCTTTAAAGAACCACCTGTAGTGGCTGGCTGGGACCTGGGGCTCCTGAAAAGGAAGTTGGGAGAACTAGTGGCTTTTGCTATTGATACATTCAGAGGATGAGGAATGGTAGGCCCACTGAGTAGAATGGCTACATCTGACAGGCCTGGTAATGGAATTGGAGAAGGAAAAGCTCAGGCCATACATGCTTCAAAACACAGGATGAAACTCATGATCATTCTGTAAGTGTACAGAGCAGTCACTTACTGCTTGTGGTTATGCAGTTGAGCATCCTGAAAACTAATTCCAAAGATACATTTTGTGCATTTCTGAATTACATTATTAGTGGAATTCACAAACTCTCCAGGTCATTTATGTGAAAGCGAAGACATTGATTAAGAGGGGTGAACTCAGTATAAAGTCATAGTAAAATATTGGTATCCAAATTCCTGGGTTCAAAATCCTATCTCTGTCTACCACAAATAACTGTGAGATCCTGAATAAGTTACTTAAATTATATCTCTTACTTTTCTAGAGGAATACTAGATATTATTACCAAAATTATTTAGTACATAAATATTATTTTGAAGATTGAATTAGATAATCCACATAAAACACTTAACACAATGCCTGGTACATATTAATTCAAGTGAAACTTTTAATAATTTTCAAATAAGTGATAGAGAATTTATAATTAAACATTATAAATGAATCAGATGCCTACTCTAATAGAAACTCTTCATGTTTCAAGAAATTTAAAGTGTGTTTCTTGCAATCAGGGAGCTGCCAGTTACTCTGGGAAGGCTGAAATAAAATGTGAAAATTTAAATGACAATGTAAGAGATAATAGAAGAAATAGAAGGTCAGTGTAGTGAGACAAAAAGTCACAAGGTTTAACAAGATTAGTGCCAGAAGAATGCTCTTGTTAAAAAAAAAAAAAAAGTGTTATACTTTTCTTAAATACCTTCTTTTATCTATTTGGACTTTATTTAGCTTATTGTATACAACTAGTTTAATTCATTTCTACATGTGTCTTATTTTTGTTCACGTTCTTATAGCAGGGATCAGTCAAACCTAAACAGTTGTTGCAGAACTTCACACTTTGGGTTTTGACATTTATTTTCAATTTCCTAAGCCAATAACTGAATCTTTAAAATTTGTAAGACAATACAGTAATCCAAGTGGAAAATACTTTGAAAGCTCTTTGTAGTTGGCAATAAGGCTTTATTAATGACAACTGTTCTCACATGATGGATGTACTTGCCATAATACCTATGGGCTTATACTGTTACTATTAGTATTTCCTTGAGCAATTACCTAAGTGACCATGTATAATTTAATACACACAGTCTCTCCAAACACGCTGTCTTGTGGATTTTTCAGTAGCGTATCTTAATGAGAAAAGTGTCCTTAAGTCAAACGTAAATTACTTTTTTGAAAATAATTTAACTACAGATATAGCACACTTAAAAAAAATATGATCTTGCAATGCATTTGTTTAAAAAATTATTAATTGAATCATGTTTCCCATTGATTTACGTTATTACATAAGGGATGTGTTCTTATAGGAAGAAATTTGACCCAAGATAAATAAATATCACAACTTAAAAATGTAGAGTATTTTAGGGCACATATTCAGAGGGAAAACATTTTGCTAAGATAATACATAAAATTTATTTGTAAAATGTTCTACACCACTATACTCTAATCATATAGTTCTTGTCAGAAGCAATTAAATAAGACTCTAAATGCTATAAATTCTGTATACTGTGAAGTATCTTTACAATCATCTTCTTCACAAGCAAGGTAGCAGGACTGTAGTTTGCCTTGCTTGCTCTACATATGATCACATGATCATCTGGTACATAATGGTGCTCAAAATCATTTCCATTTCTCTCTTTCTTCTAAATTATTTTCTTACTTGTCAATTTTTCACGTATTGAAGATCACATATATTGTGCCTAATTTTTCCACTGATACCAACCCTCCAACAATATCTTAGTTTTCTATTTATTCCTTAAATTTAGTTTGTATCATAGCTGGTGAATCCATCCTTCAATAATGATTAGAGAGGGGGAGTTTGTCATTTGTCCTGGAGATTTCAAAAGCTAAGAAAACATCACTCTGGTTCTAAAATGGGACAAGTGACAGGGAAATGTTGAACAGACATCTTTCTGTTTTATTACTATGGTTTATTTCATGACTCTAATTCAATACCCAAAGTTAGATTCTCTTGGTACTACACCTACATGACAGAGATTCCTGAAATGTACACTCAGTTCTTATGTTTCCTTAAACCCACCCACAAAGCATGTCTCCTTTCTACTCTGTCTTCCCCATTCTGCCTCCATAACTTGAATTCTAGTGGACTTTTACCTCCCTGAACTATATGTCCCAACAATCTAATATGACTACAGGAAACACCAATCATTTTCATAACACTGATGATCATCAAGCAAGTAGTCTTCTCACTCTACTGACCCTCCCAACTACTAATGAATTATATTCTTGAATACAACTTAATCATCTTCCTGCAAAAACATTAATATCTCTTCTTTGCTTATGGAGTGAAATTCAAATTTTTAAGCCTACGATCTGATCCTACTTCTCAACCATGCCCCATTTCTCCCTGACATGCCAATCAAATCAGAGCACTTACTCTTCCTTATCACAGCATCTAAGCATTCCTATCTTTGTTCCTTTGTGTCAGGCCTGGCCATGCTGCCTCCGTCTTCAGACACTGATGATCTCCAAGCCCTCAATAGGAGCTTTTTCTCCCTTCTCTGACTACCAGAATATTTTATTTTTAATGCTTATGTGCACTGTTTATTTGTCTTAAATTATTTGAGGCTTAGAATTTTCACTAGTGAAATGAAGAGATTAAATATGGGTAATCTCTAAAGCTTCCAAAGTTTCAAAATTCTATTGCAGGTGCTCAAAGTGTCCTGACAAATGGAATATTTCTATTGATGAAAATATTACACTAAATGTTCTGTTTGAAAGATATTTATCAGGTTTTTTTTCACTATTGCTTTAATACTTGAAAAGATCACTAGATAAAGATGTCTTTGGTCTTCTAAGACACCATGATTTCTCATTTTTCTACTACCTAGGACAGTGCCCAGCTCTTACTAAACACAGGAAACAAGGAGCAAAAGTTTAGTAACTCTTTTTTAAAAAATGTGAGTTCTCATTTGGGGAGTACTTTATCCTTAAGTCAATATTCTATTTAGGTTATAACAGTAAATATTTAGTAAACTACAAAATATTTAGAAAACACAGACTGGAAAATGTTGTACCAGAAAATTGTTCACACATCTTTGGGAAGCTGGTTTTCTTTAGGTTTCATACAAAGGCTTCAGACTATCCCAGAAGGGGTCATTCAGAACTTAAAAACTTTTAAGCACAGTTGGTTTGAACTGAGGATTCTCCTTATGAGTAACTTCTCAACTACAGTTCCAAAGCTCAGAGAAAGAGGCGGTTTATAGCCAATTTATGAGGAGTTTTAATTTTAATTAAATTCTGATATTTTGAAGACTTTTTAAATATATATACTTTGACATTACTTGATGGATTTCAGAAGAGAGATTTGAATCATTACAACAGGATCCATGGGCAAGAAAGATAAACAGATGAATTTCTGTCACATTTACAGCTATTCAGAAGACAGAAGATGAGCCTGTGCCCTTCATTCATGTATTCACTCAACAAATATCACTGAACACATACTGTGTGCCAAGCACTATTTGGGACAGGGTGCCACAGCAGCAAACAAGTAGGCAAAATCCCTGCTTCCTGGAGTTTACATTCTAGTAGGAGGAGACAAATACAATTAGTAAATAAACTACATACTAGGTCAGAAAGTGATATGTACTATATGAAAGGGAAAGAGGGAGATCTGGGTAATAATGAAGGCATAATTTTATTTTATTATTTTAGTTTTAATTTTTATTTAAATTGAATTAGCCAACATATAGTACATCATTAGTTTCAGATGTATGTAGCGTTCAATAATTTATCATTTGTGTATAACACCCAGTGCTCATCACATCACATGCCCTCCTGAATGCCCATCATCCAATTACCCCATTCCCCCCACCCCCTCCTCCTGTTTGTTTCCTATAGTTAAAGTCTCTCATGGTTTTTCTTCCTCTCTGATGACTTCCCATTCAGTTATCCCTCCCTTCCCCTATGATCCTCTGCACTGTTTCTTATATTCCACATATGAGTGAAACCATACAATAATTGTCTTTCTCTGTTTAACTTATTTTGCTCAGCATAATACCCTCCAGTTCCATCCATGTCAATGTAAATCATACGTATTCATCCTTTCTGATGGCTGAGTAATATTCCATTGTACATATATATACCATATCGTCTTTATCCATTCATCTATTGTTGGACATCTCAGCTCTTTCCACAGTTTGGCTATTGTGGACATTGCTGCTATGAGCATTGGGGTGCAGGTGCCTCTTTGGATCACTACATTTCTATCTTTGGGGTAAATACCTAGTAGTACAATTGGTGGGTTATAGGGTAGCTCTATTTTTAACGTCTTGAGGAACCTCCGTACTGTTTCCCAGAGTGGCTGTACCAGATTGCATTCCCACCAACAGTGTAAGAGGGTTCCCCTTTCTCTGCATCCTTGCCAACATTTGTTGTTTCCTGTCTTGTTAATTTTAGCCATTCTGACTGGCGTAAGGTGGTATCTCATTGTGGTTTTGATTTGTATTTCCCTGATGGCAATTGATGTGGAGCATTTTTTCATGTGTCTGTTGGCCATTTGGATGTCTTCTTTGGAGAAATATCTGTTCATGTCTTCTGCCCATTTGTTGACTGGATTCTTTGTTTTATGGGTACTGAGTTTGTTAAGTTCTTTATAGATCTTGGATACTAACCCTTTATCTGATATGTCATTCGCAAATATCTTCTCCCATTCCGTAGGTTGCCTTTTAGTTTTGTTCACTGTTTCCTTTGCAGAAGCTTTTTATCTTGATGAAGTCCCAATGGTTTATTTTTGCTTTTGTTTCCCTTCCCTTTGGAGACACGTCTAGCAAGAAGTTGCTATGGCCAAGGTCGAAGAGGTTGCTGCCTGTGTTCTCCTCTAGGATTTTGATGGATTCCTGTCTCACATTTAGGTCTTTCATCCATTTTGAGTTTATCTTTGTGTATGGTGTAAGAAAATGGTCCAGTTTCATTCTTCTACATGTGGCTGTCCAGTTTTCCCAGGACCATTTGTTGAAGAGACTTTTTTCCATTGGATGTTCTTTTCTGCTTTGTTGAAGATTAGTTGACCAGAGAGTTGAGGATCCATGTCTGGGTTTCTGTTCTGTTCCACGGATCTATGTGTCTGTTTTTGTGCCAGTACCATACTGTCTTGATGATTACAGCTTTGTAATATACCTTGAAGTTTGGCATTGTGATGCCACCAGCGTTTTCTTTTTCAACATTCCTCTGGCTATTGGGGTTCTTTTCTGGTTCCATATAAATTTTAGGATTATCTGTTTCAGCTCTGTGAAAAATGTCGATGGTATTTTGATAGGGATTGCATTGAATGTAGCATAGACATTTTAACAATATTTATTCTTCCAATCCATGAGCATGGAATGTTTTTCCATTTCTCTGTGTCTTCCTCCGTTTCTTTAATAAGTGTTCTGTAGCTTTTATAGTGCAGCTCCTTTACCTCTTTGGTTAGGTTTATTCCTAGGTTTCTTATGTTTTCTTGGTGCAATTGTAAATGGGATCAATTCCTTAATTTCTCCTTCTTCTGTCTCATTGTTAGTGTATAGAAATGCAACTGGTTTCTGTGTATTGATTTTTATATCTTGCCATGTTGCTGAATTGCTGTATGAGTTCTAGCAATTTTGGGATGGAGTCTTTTGGGTTTTCCACATAAAGTATCATGTCATCTGATGAAGAAATAATTTTAAATAAGATAATCAGAGAAGCTCTCACTGGTACTGTGACTTGAGCAAAGCAGCCTGACCCAAAGCATTTTCTGGGTATTGTTGAAAATGACAGGGTCCTCTAGAAAAGGGACTGCCTATGTTAGATAGGTGTTTCCTCTTGGCTTGTTGAACTCTGCTCTGTGGGAGGTGCAATTCAGCACAAAGGGGAGTAGGAATGGCATCTCTAGAAGAGCAGACGCTGGGCAGAGGAGTCCACTTTCCATGTTTAAGAGTAGTCCTAGGGCACAGACTTGAAGAAGGAGAGACAGGGACATATCTGGGGAAAAAACATTCTAGGTGGAAGGAACTACAAAGAGTTCTGAGACAAACTTGAAGAATTAAGGCAGAGTAAGTTTGGGGTGGGTGGGGGGAGACGAGGTCAGAGTGAGCCGCAGAATTCTGCAAGGGCATTACAAGGACACGCTTTTAATCTGGCTGACTTGTAGGAGAGGTGTTGTTGTTAGAGAACTTTGAACAAAAGATTTTCACGATCAGTTTGATGTTTTAAAAGAATCATGGCAAATAGCAGAAGGTACAAAAGAAGAGCTAACAGACATCCTTTAATAAATAATTTACTTGGATTTTCATTCAAGGTATCTCTCTGGATACCAACTGTTATTTGTGTAAACAGATCTGTGATCTAGGAAGAAGGGCCAAGTAGATGCACTGCTTTGGAAAATCTTCTCACTGCTTTTTTGTCCTTACCTAAGTTAACCTGTTAGACTAAGTGGCCAAATATTATACCTTTGTGGAAAAGTTATTGAAAATGTACCCTAAGAACCTTCTTGAATTATTGTGATTTTTAAACTCATTTTCAACATTTTCCATTTAATTTTAGGTTTTAGGCAACTCTGATAATCATAAATTTCATTCTGCCAAAAGTTGAACCGTTCATTCTGACATTAATGAAATTATTGTGTTACTTAAAATAGAGCATATTCTGATTGCCTATTGCAGATGGAGATATTTCTTTTTTTGCTTTCTCTGTGCACATAAAGTTCATTAATAAACTCATAACATAAGCAGTTATTGGGAGAAAAACTGTGCATAATTCACTTAAAGGAAGAATGGTATACAGCATATATCACTTTTCTATTAAAAATAGATTAATTAGAGATATCTGAATGCTTACAACTTCCGTATACCTGAGATATTATTATGTTTATAAGCATTTTACAACAGAATATGTGAATTTGTGATCATAGAACAACTCATAAAAGAAAATCTACACAGACTTGAACATTTGATCAATCCTACAAATTGTTCTTGCAAACATGAAAGTAATTTTTTAACGAGTAAATTGAAAAAAAAGATTAATGTAATGGCTTATTTAGTGCAGTTATAAGTAATATCATCAGCACAGTGAGAAATGCAATCTAGATGCTGGGAGCATTCCCTACATCTTGGAATAAAATTTGGAAGAGTGTATCTTTCATTTTCTCTTCTGAGTGCCCACTCCATGCCCTCTCAGTAGCTCTGTTTGGCTACCATTTTTAAGCACGTAACTGTTCAGTAACTCACACATGAATAGCAACTTCAGAAGAGAGCCCTATTCATTGAACAAGTTGGTGAATAAAATTTGGAGAAAATTAAGGCTCTCAAGTACTGATCAACATTTCCCTTGGCATCCTATTAGTCTCATGCTGTAACTGCTTGACAATAAGACTACGCAATTATCTTACAATTACAGCTTCAAGATTTTAACCTGAATGGGTTTGTTGGGTCCCACTTCCATTATTTTTGCCATATGTCATACTAATGAATGTTTTGTTGTAGTCTTTCTTAGCCAAGTCTTTCTCATGAGGCCGTGAAGTCAAAACAGTAATATCTAATCTACTGTATAATGAGAAAGATATACTAATCAGTTGATAGTTTCTTTTCTTGCTTTCTTTTTTTCTCTTTCATGATTGACTGGTTATTAGACCTTTCTTGCTGAAGTTAATTAGACTGGATTTTTAAAAATGAAATGGAAGGGAAATCTAAAAAGGAGGAGGAAAAAGTGAGTGGAGAAAGAAATAGTAGGGAAGGCAAAATACCATATGAGAAAACATAACTAGGGTTAAAAACAACCTCTCAAGGCATGCTTACCATTTCATTTGTCAGGCTAATCAGGGTATTAAAATCTTTATATTTTGCCAAAGGAAACGTATTTGCAGTCAGTTCTAGAACAAAAATGCAAATGGGAAAATCATCTCATATTTTCAGTCATTTGTCTCAGACCATTTCAGTCATCCTGTCTCAAACCATATTCTCCACTAGAATTCCAATATTCCGAATTAGAGTTTATATTTTGAACTATAAAATGGGTTTATGTATTAGAGTTTCTTAGTTTTGTATCTACCAGTGTAATTTCATCATGAAAATCTTATCTGTGTATTTATCTCCATACCCCATACTTCATTCATTCATTCATTCATTCACCTACTCAGGCACTTAACCTGCCAGAAATGTTGCATATTTCATCCTATATTCATATATAAATTTGGTTTGATTTAACATAAAATTCTAGAAGTTTTATTTCTGGCTAAGTATTTTCAGCATTGAGGAACATTTACTGAGATGGGAGAGAGTTTATTCAGAATAAATGATAAATGACAGAACAGATAATAAAAACCATTTTGTTTTAGACAGAAACAGAAATAGGAAAAAATAATTCATCAGCCTACAGGGAGGTCTCTTTGACTAGTCTGATTTCCTCAAACCAACTAAATCATGTGTTTAAGACTTGAAATGTTGCAGAAACATTTCCTACCACATATCAAGACATAGTGTAACATAAAAAATTTTAAACAGATTGGTGGAAGCAGAATCCAGTATATGTATAAACTTTACAACAATAAAGAAAATATCACAATTTAATGGGAGAAGAATTGATTCTTCTAAATGTACTGTTGGGAAAACCCACCACATGCTGAGAATACAAAAGTCAGCTTAGATCCTCATCTTTGACTCCACGTAAAAACGTCCAATTGGAGAATGAGTTTGAGGGGGGAGAATATAAAAAGGAAAATCAATAAATAACACAGGGGCTTGTAGAAAAGCAAGATGTGAATATTAATATTAGGATCAAAATAGTATTTCTAAAAACAGGAGAAAATAACAAAGGAAAAGATAAACCATATAAAATTTAAAATAGCATGCAAATTAAAAGGCATGATGACAAATATATTCACAATATGCATGACAGAATGTTGAATAACCTTATTTTATAAGAAGATCTTATAAATGAATAAGTATATATATGCATCTCAATAAAGGAAAAATGGGGGGTAAAGAGAAACATGATACTAACAAATGTAAAATGCAGTAGTAAATAAATTCACATGTGTATTTAATTACATTGTTCAAAGATAGTTGGGATTATGGTAATGCTGTCAAAGGTGTGCACCTATAGCTTTTCTGGAGAAGAGTCTGATGCCTTGTGCCAGGAAAATGAAAGGTAATTGTACTTTTGATCTTAAAACTTCACTACTACAGCTATTAATGTATCCTAAGAAAATCATTAAAGGTGCTTAAAACGATTTATATTCAAGCATGATCAAAACAGGTTTCCTCAGGGCTCTTGGGTGGCTCAGTCAGTTAAGAGTCTGACTCTTGGTTTCAGCTCAGGTCATGATCTCAGGGTTGTGAGATGGAGCCCTGGGCTCAGGACCAGTGTGGAGCCTGCTTAATATTCTCTCCCTCTCCCTCTGCCCCTCACCCCCACTCATGTGCATACACAGTTCTCTCTCTCTCTCTCTGTCAAAAAACAAAAACAAAAGCAAAACAAAAACCAACTTTCCTTTAATAATATGAAAGTGAAAACAATCCATATTTCTAAATATATGGCTATAATAACATAATGAATGCTGTATCTCTATAGCTGGAAATGCTGCCATAAATATCATAGTTTCTGTAAATATTCCATGATATGGGTAAATGTTAATTGGTATAATTTGAGGGAAAAGAATAGAATCCGCTCAAATAGAGTATTTTTTTTTAGTTCTTCATAAATAAGTAGGTAGATAGAGAAAGGGCTGGAATAAAATAAATAAAAATGCGAGCAGTCACTATTTCTTGATGATGGCATTATAGTTGCTTCCTATTTTTAAAGTTTTAATTTAAATTTAAATTTTTACTTTTGCTTTTTAATTTATACTTTTCTAAACTTATTTATAATTAATGTGTATTACAGTTATAATTTTAAAAGATAAATATTTTAAATAAAAATGTGTCACCCTCCTTCTGTCCTTTTCTGCCTCCACATCCCGGAAGGACTCTGTAAAATCTACTAACACTGAATGGGCAGAATTAGAAACGAGTGCATTTGACACTGAGAGAGCTTGCTTCTGTCCTCAGACCACACTTTCCTCCTACTTCTTCTTCCTTACTCACCTTTACAATCTGTGAATATATCTGGCTCCTGAACAAGACCCAAGACCCTTGAAGAGCATGAAACTCTCTGCTTCCATTCTTCTCTAGCTGTCCCTCATGTCACCCTGTCATAGTCTACAGTCATTACAGCAGCCAGAGAGGTCCTTTTAAAATTTAAATCAGATTAAACCCTCTGTTCAAACCTTCTGTTGTTGTCTTTTCACTCAGAGTAAAAGCTAAAATTCTTACAATGTTACCATGATCTGATAGACCATTACTACTTCCCAACTTCTAATACTTTCCCCTGTCCCCCCCGCTGAACTCCAACTTCTCTGTCTCTCTGCAGATCTTGAAACTGTCCCCGCAAGCCCACACCACAGAACCTTAACACTGGCTCTTCCTTTTGCAAGGAGCACTTGCTGAATCCACCCCATTTAAAATTACAACGCCAAAAAAATAAAAAAATAAAAAAATAAAATTACAACGCCCCCCACCCTGGGATACTGACCTATAATTTTCCTTTTTTATGTGGTGTTTTTGTCTGGTTTTGATATCAGAGTAATGATGACTTTGTAGAATGAGTTTGGAAGCATTCCTTCCTCTTCAAAGTTTTGGAATAATTTGAAAAGAATAGGTATTAGTTCTTCAACTGTTTGGTAGAATTCACTTGCATCATCATCTGGTCCTGGACTTTTGTTCATTGAGTGTTTTTTGATTACTGATTCAAATTTACTGCTACTAGTCAGGCTATTCAGATTTTCTATTTCATCATGATTAAGTCTTGGAAGATTGTGTACTTCCAGGAATTTATCCATTTCTTCTAAGTTGTCCAATTTGTTAGCATATAATTGTTTATAGTAGCCTCTTAAGATCCTTTGTGTATCTGTGGTATTCTTTGTAATAGCTCCTCTTTTCTTTCTGATTTTGCTACTTGGTGTCCTCTTTTTTTTCTTGATGAGTCTGGCTAAAGGTTTATTAGTTTTATTTATCTTTTCAAAGAACCAGCTCTTAGTTTCTAAGTCAAGTTACTATCTGTCACCACATATAGTTTTTACAATATTACTGACTGTATTCCTTATACTGTACATTACATCCTCCTGTCTTTTATTTTATAACTGAAAGTTTGTATCTCTTAGTCCTCTTCACCTATTTCTTCCATCCCCTTCCTCCCCTCTGGCAACCATTGGTTTATTTTCTGTATTTATGAGTCTATTTCTGTTTTGTTTTGTTTTGTTTGTTTACTTTGTTTTGCTTTTTAGACTCCATTTGTAAGTGAAATCCTATGGTATTTGCCTTTTTCTGTCTAACTTATTTCACTCAGCATGAGGCACTCAATGTCCATTCATGTCTTAAATGGAAAGATTTCATTCTTTTTTGAGGGCTAAATAATATTTCTCTGTGTGTGTGTGTGTGCATGTGTACTCCACATTTTTTTTACCTATTCATCTATTGATGAACACTTGGGTTGCTTCCATGTCTCGGCCATTGTAAATAATGCTGCAATGAACATAGGTATGCATATGTCTTTTCTGGTTAGTGTTTTCATTTTTTTCAAATAAATATCCAAAAGTAGTATTGCTAGATCATATGGTAGTTCTACTTTTAATATTTTTTAAGATTTTACTTATTTATTTGACAGAGAGAGAGAGTGCACAAGAAGGCGGAGTGGCAGGCAGAGGGAGAGGGAGAAGCAGACTCCCCACTGAGCAGGGATCCTGATGTGGGACTCGATCCCAGGACTCCGGGATTATGACCTGAGCCCAAGGTAGATGCTTAACTGACTGAGCCACCCAGGCGCCCCTATTTTTAATTTTTTAAGGAGTCTCTGTGCTGTTCTCTGTAGTGGCTGCACCAATTTTTACTTCATTTTAAACAAATTATAATCCCTCAGTTCTCCTAGTCCCTTTTATTCTGCTTTGTTTTTCTCACTAGCACTCACTACATAATAAACTTTAGAGTTTACTTATATATTGTGTTTTTGTCTGACTTTTCCCATTGGAACATAAGTTCAATGAAGCCTAGACTTTTTGTTTCTTCTTTCTATTATTGTCTCCAGTGCCTAGAATAGTGCTTGGCTTGTGGTAAGGGCACAAGATAAATTTGTTGACTAAATGAAAGTTTATAGTTCTAACTCCTAGCACAGAGTCTGGCACACAGAGACAGTATGTATTGAGTAAATGTTTTTAATCAAAAATTTAAAGTCACGGGACGCCTGGGTGGCTCAGTCGGTTAAGCGTCTGCCTTCGGCTCAGGTCATGATCCCAGGGTCCTGGGATCGAGCCCCGCATCGGGCTCCCTGCTCAGCGGGAAGCCTGCTTCTCCCTCTCCCACTCCCCCTGCTTGTGTTCCCTCTCGATGTCTCCCTCTCTGTCAAATAAATAAATAAAATCTTAAAAAAAAAAAAAATTTAAAGTCACTTCATATAAGTGGTTTCCTTTTATCAATTTACAACTTGTTTCTACCTCCTGCTGTCCCAAAGTCTGTACTAACATGAGAGCTAAATCTCTGCATTTAACTTGTGATACCAAACCTTATTTAAATATAGTAAGCCCTGTTTGTTTCCTCAGTTGAGATGTAAAATTTAGAATGAAAGAAAGAGGCATTTTTTTTAACTATCTAAACTAAAAATCCCCTGCCCCCCCCTTTTTTTGGTAGAACACTAGAAGAGATCTCTTATCTCAACAAGTATCTCTCTCATATGTTTTTGTGGTTGTTTTTCATTTATAAGAGGAACATATACAATATCCATATTTCCTTAATAATTTATTTCCAGGGAAGTTTCCCTCCCCCACCTAAGATACTGTTATTAAATTAGAAAAGTTGGATGACAAATGAAAGTACCAAAGTTAAATTTAAATTAGGACAGGCAGTCTTTATGCAGTAGGAAAAGATTAAGCCAGTCAAGGCTCTTAAATCTTTCTGCAAATCAGAGTAAATAACTCATATACTACCATAACTCATATACCTACAAGGCTCAGATTTGCTTTAGTTTCAACAAGACAGTAAAACATAACAGAGACAGACTAAAGAAGTGCAATCAGGAATTATCTAATGTTAGATGCTTGAGTACTGTCTTGACCCCCATCCTAATTCTATAAAAGGCCACGAGTTGCACTTTAGATGCTTGGGGCTCTGAAAGTTGGTGGAATCTTCCTAACACAGGAATACATACTGTTGGCCATCAAATTTCAGGGAGCCTCCATAAAGTGCTTCATGCAGCACACTAAAGGGAAAGTGACTTTGAAAGGAGTCTGAATTAACCACCTTCCAAATCTTTTTTTTTTTTTTAATTTTTTTTTTTTAAGATTTTATTTACTTATTTGTCAGAGAGAGAGAGCACAAGCAGAGGGAGAAGCAGGCTTCCCGCTGAGCAGGGAGCCCAATGCAGGACCCGATCCCGGGACTCCAGGATCATGACCTGAGCGAAGGCAGTCGTTTAACCAACTGAGCCACCCAGGCGCCCCAACCACCTTCCAAATCTTAAATCTGGGTTCGCCCCTGTAGGTTGGTTTAATCTCAACAGCACTGTTTTCATTTTATTCCAAAGAAGCCTGGATTTAATTTAAAGTTCACAGAAGCAGGGGTGCCTGGGTGGCTCAGTCGTTAAGCGTCTGCTTTTGGCTCAACTCATGATCCCAGGGTCCTGGGATCGAGCCCCACATCGGGCTCCCTGCTCAGCCGGAAGCCTGCTTCTCCCTCTCCCACTCCCCCTGCTTGTGTTCCCTCTCTCGCTATCTCTCTCTCTGTCAAATAAATAAATAAAATCTTTAAAAATAAATAAAGTTCACAGAAGCAGAAAACAGGTCCCCTTTATACTTCATCTAGTAGAGATATACCCATCCCAAACACTACAGGCCAACGAATCAGGATAAGGGGCTTATCTAATATACAGAAATTCAAATTCCCCAAGAGCTGGCAAAGGACGAGTATAATGATATGCCCTAATATGACCTATTCACATCATAGGTCCACTTATTTTAGTGACTCTCTTCTGTAGAATGCTGCTTTAACATGATTGCCAGACAGGGTTAAGAAATTCTGGGAAGACTCTCCCTCTGTCCTTCCCCCTGCTCATGTGTGCTCTCTTTCTCTCTCTCTCTCTTTCAAATAAATAAATAGTCTTTGAAAAAATTTTTAATTAAAAAAAAGAAATTCTGGAAAAATATAATTATAAGGAGACCAACCTTAGTTACCTGAGATGATTCTTCTGACACCTTTAGCTTATTGTTCACAGAAAGGAACAATCCAGTTTCAAAATAACTACAACTTGAGTTTTATGCTGGCTAAAATTCACTGAAAAAAATATGTTGCCTGGTCATGCAATAGATTATTTTGTGAAAATAATCTGTATGCTGAGTTGTGCTTTCACTGTCAAATAATAGACAAAACCAACAGATCATTTATATTATGCTTTGGTATAATTGTGTAATTAATTTAAAGTTGTGGGGAGAGGAGGGGAAAGATGGCAGAGAAATAGGGGACCCTATTTCAACTGGTCCCCGGAATTGAGCTGGATAACTACCAGACCACTCTGAGCACCCACGAAACCAGCCTGAGATGTAAGAAGATCCGGATCTCTACAAACAGAATATCGCAGGCAGTTGGTTTTGAGGTACAAAGCGGAGAGCCGTGATCCTGCAGGCAGATATCGGAAGACAAACGGCGGCGGGAGGGAGCCTGGATGTGGGGATCCTACACCTGCGGTGAGTGACAGCCTTGCGCGCTGCAGACGGGGCACAGACTCGCAGACCGGTAGCGTGGGGAAAGAACTTTAGGGCAGCCCCCGGGGTGGAAAACCAGACCGGCCGGGTTGCACACACGCGAACTGCAGCCCCCCCGGACAGAAACCGGAGCGACGGTCGCGCACACGTGAACTGCAGGCTCCGAGACGGAAACCCGGTGCACCGGGGTCCCGCCGGTGAACTACAACCTCCGGGGGTGGAAACCCCAAGCGATGGAGTCGTGCTAGCGGGAACTGGGAGCGGCTGGCGGTTTTAGAAGCACAAAGGGCAGAGACGTGCCCCGACCTGGAGGCAGGACTGGGAGCGCTGCGGAGGGGCACACAACCTGGGACGCTGCAGTTTATAGCAGCAGGTACAGAAACGGAGACAGTGTGGCCTGAAGAGCTCACTGAAGAACAGACTGCGGTCTCTCTGCTCTGAGGCAGAGGGTTGGAAACGGTCTCTTCTGCTCTGACTCACGGAAGAGACGCGGAAAGCCGCCAGGGAAAGGCGCCAGAGAACAAAAGCCCCAAAGACTGATTCCCACTGAGCCCATCCCCCGCCACAGGGGTGCAGGGCAATTCCACCCAAACAGGGTTGCCTGAGTAACAGCGCGGCAGGCCCCTCCCCCAGAAGACAGGCTGGGAAAACAAGAGGCCAGCAACCCTAAGGTCCCAAGAAAACAGGTGCATCTTGCTTGGGTTCTGGTCAATAATTTGGACTCTATACATTCCCTCAAACACCCATCAACAGAATGACTAGGAGGATGAGCCCCCAAAACAGAAAAGACTCAGAGATTATGACTTATGCTGCAGATTTACAAATGGATGCACATATAACCAAGATGTCAGAGATGGAATTCAGGCTAGCAATTGTGAAGACAATGGCTAGAATGGAGAAATCAATTAATGGCAACATAGAGTCTCTAAGGGCAGAAATAAAAGGTGAATTGGCAGAACTTAAAAATGCTATCAATGAGATCCAATCCAATCTAGATAATCTAACAGCTAGGGTAACTGAGACAGAAGAGAGAATAAGCGATCTGGAAGACAGTATAATAGATAAAAAGGGAAAGGAGGAGGCCAGGGAAAAACAACTCAGAATCCATGAAAATAGAATCAGAGAAATAAGTGACACCATGAGGCGTTCCAATGTCAGAATAATTGGAATCCCGGAGGGAGTGGAGAAAGAGAGAGAGGGCTAGAAGATGTATTTGAGAAAATCGTAGCTGAGAACCTCCCTAATCTGGGGAATGAAACAAACATTCGAGTCCTAGAGGCAGAGAGGACCCCTTCTAAGATCAAGGAAAACAGGCCAACACTCCGGCATGTAATAGTAAAACTTGCAAATCTTAGAACCAAGGAAACCATCTTAAGGGCAGTTAGGGGGAAGAGATTCCTTACGTACAGAGGGAGGAACATCAGAATAACGTCAGACCTATCCACAGAGACCTGGCAAGCCAGAAAGGCCTGGCAAGACATATTCAGGGTACTAAATGAGAAGAACATGCAGCCAAGAATACTTTATCTGGCAAGGCTTTCATTTAGAATGGATGGAGAGATGCAGAGCCTCCACGACTGGCAGAAGTTGAAAGAATATGTGACCACTAAGCCGGCCCCGCAAGAAATATTAAGGGGGGTTCTATAAAAGGAGAAAGACCCCAAGAGTGATCTACAACAGAAATTTACAGGGACAATCTATAAAAACAACGTCTTCACAGGCAACATGATGACAATTAATTCATATCTTTCAATAATCACTCTCAACGTGAATGGCCTAAACGCTCCCATAAAACGGCACAGGGTTGCAGATTGGATAAAAAGACAGGACCCATCCATATGCTGTCTACAAGAGACTCATTTTGAACCTAAAGAGACATCCAGACTGAAAGTGAAGGGATGGAGATCTATCTTCCATGCCAGCGGACCTCAAAAGAAAGCTGGGGTAGCAATTCTTATATCAGACAAATTAGATTTTAAACTAAAGTCTGTAATAAGAGACACAGAAGGACACTATATCATTCTTAAAGGGTCTATCCAACAAGAAGATCTAACAAGTGTAAATATCTATGCCCCCAACATGGGAGCAGCCATATACATAAGCCAACTGTTAACCAAAATAAGAGTCATAATGATAACAATACGTTAATTGTAGGAGACCTCAATACTCCACTCTCAGCAATGGACAGATCATCTAAGCAGAAAATCAACGAGGAAACAAGAGCTTTAAATGATACATTGGACCAGATGGACCTCATAGATATTTACACAACATTCCACCCTAAAACAACAGAATACTCATTCTTCTCGAGCACACATGGAACTTTCTCCAGAATAGACCACATACTGGGTCACTAACCAGGTCTCAACCGATACCAAAAGATTGAGAATATTCCCTGCATATTCTCAGACCACAATGCTCTAAAACTGGAACTCAATCACAAGAAAAATTTGGCAGAAATTCAAACACTTGGAAGCTAAAGACCACTCTGCTCAAGAATGTTTGGGTCAACCAAGAAATCAAAGAAGAACTTAAACAATTCATGGAAATCAATGAGAATGAAAACACATCGGTCCAAAACCTATGGGATACTGCAAAGGCAGTCCTAAGGGGCAAATACATAGCCATCCAAGCCTCACTCAAAAAAATAGAAAAATCCCGAATTCACCAACTAACTCTACACCTTAAAGAACTAGAGAAAAAGCAACAAACGATGCCTAAGCCACGCATTAGAAGAGAAATAATTAAAATTAGAACAGAAATCGATGAATTAGAAACCAGAAACACAGTAGATCAGATCAACGAAACTAGAAGTTGGTTCTTTGAAAGAATTAATAAGATTGATAAACCACTGGCCAGACTTATCCAAAAGAAGAGAGGAAGGACCCAAATTAATGAAATTATGAATGAAAGGGGAGAGATCACGACTAACACCGAGGAAATAGAAACAATTATTAGAAATTATTATCAACAACTATATGCCAATAAACTGAGCAATCTGGATGAAATGGAGGCCTTCCTGGAAACCTATAAGCTGCCAAGACTGAAACAGGAAGAAATTGACAACCTGAATAGGCCAATAACCAGTAACGAGATTGAAGCAGTGATCCAAAACCTCCCCAAAAACAAGAGTCCAGGGCCTGATGGATTCCCTGGGGAATTCTACCAAACATTCAAAGAAGAAATAATACCTATTCTACTGAAGCTGTTTCCAAAAATAGAAACAGAAGGAAAACTTCCAAACTCATTCTATGAGGCCAGCATTACCTTAATCCCCAAACCAGGCAAAGACCCCATCAAAAAGGAGAATTTCAGACCGATATCCCTGATGAATATGGATTCCAAATTCCTCAACAAAAATCCTAGCTAATAGGATCCAACAATACATTAAAAGGATCATCCACCACGACCAAGTGGGATTTATCCCCGGGATGCAAGGGTGGTTCAACATTTGCAAATCAATCAATGTGATAGAACACATTAATAAGAGGAGGGAGAAGAACCATAGGGTCCTCTCAATTGATGCAGAAAAAGCATTTGACAAAATACAACATCCTTTCCTGATTAAAACTCTCCAGAAAATAGGGATAGAGGGAACATTCCTCAAGCTCATAAAATCCATCTATGAAAAACCCACAGCGAATATCATCCTCAATGGGGAAAAGCTGAGAGCCTTTCCCTTAAGATCAGGAACACGTCAAGGGTGCCCACTCTCACCACTGTTGTTCAACATAGTACTAGAAGTCCTAGCAACAGCAATCAGACAACAAAAAGAAATAAAAGGTATTCAAATTGGCAAAGAAGAAGTCAAACTCTCTCTTTTCGCAGACGACATGATACTTTATGTGGAAAACCCAAAAGACTCCACCCCCAAATTACTAGAACTCATCCAGCAATTCAGTAATGTGGCAGGATACAAAATCAATGCACAGAAATCAGTTGCTTTCTTATACACTAACAACGCAACTGTAGAAAGAGAAATTAAAGAAACGACTCCATTTACAATAGCACCAAAAACCATAAGATACCTCGGAATAAACCTAACCAAAGAGGTAAAGGATCTATACTCTAGGAACTACAAAACACTCATGAAAGAAATTGAAGAAGACACAAAAAGATGGAAAAATATTCCATGCTCATGGATCGGAAGAATAAACATTGTTAAAATGTCTATGCTACCCAGAACAATCTATACCTTCAATGCCATCCTGATCAAAATTCCAACGACATTTTTCAAAGTGCTGGAACAAACAATCCTAAAATTTGTATGGAATCAGAAAAGACCCCGAATCGCCAAGGAGATGTTGAAAAAGAAAAACAAAGCTGGGGGCATCACGTTGCCTGATTTCAAGATATATTACAAAGCTGTGATCACCAAGGCAGCATGGTACTGGCACAAAAACAGACGACCAATGGAACAGAATAGAGAACCCAGATATGGACCCTCAACTCTAGGGTCAAATAATCTTTGACAAAGCAGGAAAAAACATGCAATGGAAAAAAGATGGTCTCTTCAATAAATGGTGCTGGGAAAATTGGACAGCCACATGCAGAAGAATGCAACTTGACCATTCTCTAACACCATTCACAAAGATAAACTCAAAGTGGATGAAAGACCTCAATGTGAGACAGGAATCCATCAAAATCCTAGAGGAGAACATAGGCAGTAACCTCTTTGACATCGGCCACAGCAACTTCTTTCAAGATACATCTCCAAAAGCTAGTGAAACAAAAGGAAAATGAACTTTTGGGACTTCATCAAGATAAAAAGCTTCTGCACAGCAAAGGAAACAGTCAACAAAACAAAGAGGCAACCCACAGAATGCGAGAAGATATTTGTAAATGACACTACAGATAAAGGGCTGGTATCCAAGATCTATAAAGAACTTCTCAAACTCAACACCTAAAAAACAAATAATCAAGTCAAAAAGTGGGCAGAAGAGATGAACAGACACTTCTCTGAAGAAGACATACAAATGGCTAACAGACACATGAAAAAATGTTCATCATCATTAGCCATCAGGGAACCACATGAGATACCACCTTACACCACACTGAGATACCACCTTACACCAGTTAGAATGGCCAAAATGGACAGGGAAAGAAACAACAAATGTTGGAGAGGTTGTGGAGAAAGGGGAACCCTCTTACACTGTTGGTGGGAATGCAAGTTGGTACAGCCGCTTTGGAAAACAGTGTGGAGGTTCCTCAAAAATTTAAAAATAGAGCTACCCTATGACCCAGCAATTGCACTACTGGGTATTTACCCCAAAGACACAGATGTAGTGAAAAGAAGGGCCATATGCACCCCAATGTTCATAGCAGCAATGTCCGCAATAGCCAAACTGTGGAAAGAGCCGAGATGCCCTTCAACAGATGAGTGGATAAAGAAGATGTGGTCCATATATACAATGGAATATTACTCAGCCATCAGAAAAGATGAATACCCAACTTTTACATCAACATGGATGGGACTGGAGATTATGCTAAGCGAAATAAGTCAAGCAGAGAAAGTCAATTATCATATGGTTTCACTTATTTGTGGAACATAGGGAATAACATGGCGGACATTAGGAGAAGGAAGGGAAAAATGGCGGGGGGGAATTGGAGGGAGAGATGAACCATGAGAGACTATGGACCTGAGAAACAAACAGTGTTCTAGAGGGGAGGGGGGAGGGGGGATTGGTTAGCCCGGTGATGGGTATTAAGGAGGGCACGTACTGCATGGAGCACTGGGTGTTATACGAAAACAATGGATCGTGGATCACTACATCAAAAACTAATGATGTATTGTATGGTGACTAACATAATTAATAAAATTAAAAACTACAAAAATAAAATAAAATAAAATAAAGTTGCACAATACTATCCTTGCATAAAAACAGTGGACAATTCCAGAAAAAAACCTGTAAGAATAAGATATTTAAAATAGACTCATGGGGGAACTTCTAAGATTAGCTTGATAGAGTTTGTTCACATCAGTAAATTTCTCCTACCTATTGTGTGTTCTCAGAAATACCTTATTAGCTTGCTATTTAAATCTAAAAGTAGACTCATCAAAATTAACACTAAAATTTTTTTTCTTAACATAAAATGTCTTTAAACTACTACATCTGTGTATTTGCCAGAGGCAAGTGATGTGACCTACAATTCACTGAACTGTAAAAATAAATAAATAAATAAATAAATAAATAAATAAATAAAGCCATGATCCCCAAGACAATAGAAAGCTGAACATCTGGAGAAAATCTAGTACCCAAAGATGGATTATACAATGTGGTAACAGGTAGTGCGAAGAACTATTAAGCTGATTTTAATAAAAAAGGCAAGTATCTCCAATTCCATTTCTTCCAATAAAATCTTTTACACAGGTTCAAGGGCAAAGCAGAATTAGTTTCCTTAGTGTTAAGTATGAAAGAACTTCCTCTTTTTTTCTTTTTAGAATCTTTGAGATGACATTGGTCTCATTAAAATATCACTGTATACTGTGTTTTTGTTTTTGTCATTCAAGAGAAATGTAAATAATACCTTATCAAAGTAGCTAAGTATCTGAAACAACTGTCTACATGCTGACAGATGAAATGGATGAAAATAAACCAGTCTAAAAATGTAAGATTTATCTTTCCTTTTAAAGGGGTTAATATTTTGTTTTAAACTAAATCCAAATAATGAAGATATCTTAGGAAAACAGCCTTTAGAAATCAAAGGAAAATCCTGGTTTTCAGAGTAAATATCCATTTTATCTCAGACTTCAATTTCTCAAGCCTTGCTTTTCTCACCTCCCAGGTAAAAATAAGAGACAATTTGGTCTCTCCCAATTAAAAAAATTATATGGCATAATTTTAAAACGTAGGGTCATTTTCTTAAAAACTAAATGCTCAGCTTTCTCATCTTTGGACCCAAGATAGACAAGCAATACAACATTAAAAAAGGAAGTGAACATCTGAATCAAGCTGGACTGACAAGTCAATAAATGGAGGTCAAGTTTTAATTACCTAAAACAATGAAAACTCTGAGGTTAATAGACCCTGAAATAATGTCTGGGTATTTAAATGCTGTGACTACTTATATTCTTTAAGATTTTAGTACTTATAAGCTGTTATCTATAAAATGATTTTTGTATATTTATATTTGTGTTTATATTTATGCATATATATGTATATATGCATACTAACTTCTAAAACAATATAGGATGACTATAAATGAACATATTGTTACTTTCAATAAATGTAAATAGTCTTAACCTCCCCATTAAATGAAAAACATTTTTCAGATTGGCTAAACAAGCAAAACCCCGCTCTCTGATGTGTATAAGAAACACAGCTGATGTTTTTCATTAAATTTTTAATCCATGCTATGCCAGGCATAGACTATGGGCAGCACCAGTAGAAATCTGCCAACCCTGATCTATTTTGCAGCTTTCCACACTGATGTGGAAACCTTTGGTGACTCATGAAGTCTGAATTTTTTCATTTACAAAAAAAAGTTCATATTTCAATATTTTTTCTGAGATTTATGTGTCAACTACTTCTGTGAGAATTTGAAGCCAAAGACACATCATATAAACTAATTTAATTTCATATCTGAAATAGAACACTTCTCAAATTATTTTTAAATGATTGTGTGTTTTCTTTCTTTCAGAAGTCTGTTAAGCCCAGTAGTCTAACTTACACACTACGTAGTTTTAGATGATTTGACTTGCATCCATTACATGACAGTAGAATTATCAATGTAGAGTTTTATTTACTTTCTTACCTCTATGTGTGTTTCCTAATATGTGTTACAATTCGGGCTTCAAGAAATACTGCTTGTCACATTGCTAAATTTTCTCCATATTTATTTCTGAAAGACGACGCACCTGCTTCACCATATAGCAATTTCTATCAATACATTTCCTCATGAAACCAAAAGGGAATTTTACACTTATCTTTGTAAATGTAAAATTCAGAAACAATGTAGCCCTCTGGTTCTAAGATATTTTAAAGAGACAGGTTCACAGTAATTTAAGGATAGTTCTGCTGCTTGTGTTTTCAAGTCTTCAAATAATTCTCTCAAAAGCAAACCATAATGCTTCTGATCGTCATTCCATTCTTCTTATATAGCCTCTCACCTCACAGCCTGAGAATCTCACAGTGAGAATGAGAAAGTTACTATTCAATGAAGATGATTAGAGAAGCCCTGTGAATTCTTTAAGAGTGAATAAGACAGCAAGCTTTTGGTGGTGCTTAAAAGAACACTGCTGAGATGCAAGACAAGAATGGGGCACTGAAAATATTTCGAGGTGCAGCCCCTTTCCTTTAGAATTAGCGTTTCCTTATCATCCCAGAGAAGTTGTTACAGTCTATACTAATACAACAAAATACTGTAATATCACATCCGTTTTTATAAGCACAAAGGTGATGGATATTTTTTCTATCTGACAATACCATGCCAAAATAACTAGTCTATTCAGTGAAGGAAAAAAAAAAAACAAAAACACAAGACACCTGACACTGTAGCTTATCTACTTCCTATTTTTTCTCCAGCTCTCATGCTCTGCATCTTTTTCTCTCCTTCTTCCTCTCCTATTCTCACCCTTTTTTCCATCAATCCTGAACCAAACAGGGAAAAAGTATGGCCTCTACCTCCAAGGAGCATAGAATCTAGCAGAGAAAACATACAATTAATTGAAATAAACTGCCATGAGTATTATGATAAGGTACAAATTCAAATAGAAACAAAATGTCATGGGAGCCCAGAGAGGAAGTCACCACCAACTGAGACCAGAGGGGAGAGTTGGAGCCAGGTGAACAGGGAAAGGATTCTAGGTGAAGGCCCAGGGGCAGAAGGGAGGGGCATTCCAGGAACTGAAAGAAATTAAGTATGACTTCACTAAGGTGGAAACGAAGCTCTGCTAACCTCTGTACCCAAATTCATTTTGTCTTCTTCCTGGATGTTCACCAACACTGTATTTCCCAGTGTTTTATCCTTGCATTTAGGTGTACTCATGTGACTCTTTGCCACTAATAGCATGTGAGCACAAATAATGAGTAATACTTTTGAGCCAAGGCCTACCCCCTCTTTCCCTTTGTCAGCTAAATACAAAAAATTATAAGTCCCTGGAGGAGGCAAAGCCACAAGATGGGACGAACCTAGGCTCCTGGGGTACTGTTAGAAGAATAGCCTGCCAACAGGAATTCCTCAGTGGACTATTAGCTAAACAAGAAATACACATCTATTGTGTTGAGCCATTACACATTTGACCTACTTCAACTAACATAGGGGCTAAACGGCAGGGGGGCTGTGCCGGCCAGGTTAGAGTTTCATCTTTATTTTAAGGAACAATAGGGAACCACCGAAAGGCTTTCAACTGGGAAGTGTCAAGATCACAAAACCAGTCATCTTCAATTAGCTCTATCTATAATGAAGAAGTAGTCATTGTTTCTAATAATTTAGGCAATTTCCCTCAGGTTCCTGCTCTTCTCACATGACAAATAATGCATAGCATGAATTACTCAAAGTTTTAGTAAATTCCAGTCTTGATACAGATAATAATCATAAATATCTGGAGCTTAAAAGGACATAACAGTTTATTTTCTCAAAATCCCTTATTGCACTGAAAAGAAAGGACCATAAAGATGAGGTACTTACCCAAGGTCATCTGGGGATGTTAAGAGCAGAGCGGGAGGTCAAGGACTAAGCCAAGTTCTCTTGCTCTCACTCCAAGTCTCCACAATACCTGCTTTTTAATTCCTTGAGCCCCATTGCTTACAACAGATCCAATTACTCTGTGGAAATGAATTAAAGGGATTAACCACTGAAAAATTATAATTTTGGCAATATCATTTTGATTTTATTTATTTATTTATTTATTTTTTTATTATTTTTAGAGATTTTATTTATTTATTTGACAGAGAGAGACACAGTGAGAGAGGGAGCACAAGCAGGGGGAGTGGGGGAGGGAGAAACAGGCTTCCCGCCGAGCGGGGATCCCGATGCAGGGCTCGATCCCAGGACCCTGGGATCATGACCTGAGCCGAAGGCAGATGCTTAACGACTGAGCCACCCAGGTGCCCCAATATCATTTTTATTTTAAACTTGAAATCATTTGCATGTAATATTTAGAAATATGATGAATTGTTTCTTTTGCCTTTTTTAATTGATATCTTATGGAACTGAAATAAATGAAATATTTTAACACCTTACATCTCCTTACAAGAAACATCTTCATTTTGAGTACAATTTCTACCTTTGTTTTACAATTTTATGTTGTTATAATCTGAAACTCCTTATGTATTCTTTTCTGAATTCATTTTCTGGCCTTGAAGGTAATTGCCACAGTGCCTAAGCCGCTAGCAGACTATCTGATGAAGCTGAATTGACTGAGATTGGCATTCTGCTTGTGCTGTCAAATATTAAGAGATAAAGAGCACTATGTTGAGTTGCTTTTTAATTTTCCCGGGCTAACTAAAAGCTCATGGCTGCTAGTGGTGAAAAATGATAGAAATATATCCATCAGCAAATATGAGTATTTGCTCATATTTGCATCTATAAAAATGAAGAGAGCTGCATCTATAAAAATGAAGAAACATTAGAGTAACAGACCAGGAAATGAGAAACTATAATAAAGTACATAATGGCACATATTAAGAAAGTAGTACCCAGTATGGACATTTTTCTGTATTGATATTAATTGGCGTCAATATAAATCTAAAGAATGAAAAATCATCTTAGTCTCCAGTGGCAAACTGGAAATTAATGGAACTGATATAAGTTAAAACTAGCCAATAGAACACATGCTTTTACTTCTATATCCTGTAATCCCATAAACACAAAGGCATAATCCATAAGTTATTTTAACAAATATATCAGTCTGTAATAAGAAAAGGCACCAGTGAAGTTGGATCTTCCATTAATACGCAGAAATCATTTCAAAATAAGCTTGAAATACAAAGCAAATCTAGTCTTTCAACATTGTATGGTAGGTCCAAAATAGGTTATATCCATCTATTCTTAGGGAATGCTTTTACAAATGAATACTCATATTATATTAGGGATGATAAATGAATATTGATGATACGTGTGACAGCTAAATCTGAAAGAACATCAGATTCACTGGGGGAGGGGGATGTGGGAAGTGAAGGAAGAGAGGAACCATCCAGAGTAGGTCTAACTTTGGTCAAGAAATCTGTCTGTGCTTCATTTCCTTTATCTGTAAACTGGACATGATCACACCTGTCATACAAGTTTTATCTGAGAATTAGGAAGTTACCACATACACATACTTTAAACACATAATGTCTGGCATTGTATCCAGCACATAGTAGACACTGAAAACATGATAGCTTTATTGCCATTGCTATCATTACTGGTATTACTGTTAATTATATTATTATTACTATCATTAGTAATCCTCAGTGAGTGTATCAAAACATTGTTTCTTTTAAAATGAATCAAGTGGGGAGTGATGATGTGATTATTTAAGTGACTGGCCACTATTTGAAGAGATAGGGATTTTTCTAATTATATCATATATTTCTGTATACACATACATATTATATATTGTAATATATATAATCAGTATTAGGTAGAAGAATACAATGATTTTCCTTCTACTAGGATTAAAATAAATGACATTATGCTACAAAGTATGGTTACCAATTACTTGCTTATTTCATAAGAAAAAAGATAATTTGCCACAGCTGTTATCTGAAATTTCAGCACCTTTTGTTCAAGCTGTATGAATGTGCTCTTCATTTAACAACAATGAATAAAAGGTAGTTAACTAAAAAAGAAAAAAAGGAAATACTTCAAGCGTATTATTTCATGGTGGCCCTGGAGAGCACTGGACAGAAAGTTCAGGATAATCTATAAAAAGCAGGGTGAAGGGAGGGAGGTGGTGAAAGGGGCCAAGGGGCTATGGGGCCATGTGAATCCATGTGGAAAAATGATCAGTGCTAGAGAAGGTTAAATTCTCAGTCCCCGAAGTCTTGCTGTTGTGGCTACAGCCCAAGAAAGTTAATGAAAGAAAGGAGCACCGACAACTCCTGCTGCTTCGACAGGAGCTTACCACCTCATTACTGGCCAGATTCTTACAACCAAAAGAAAAGAATACTCCTGCCAAGGAAAAGAGTAAGAGCTAGAGCGAGAGAGAGTCATCCAAGCAAGGCATTGCTGATATTGGGCAAAGATCAAAGTAATATCAAACAAAAGGAACTGGACAAGAAATAGCTGAGCCAAGAGCTATGACCACAGACTAGACAACTATCCAAACCCCAGGCAGGAGAGACGGAAAGGACAAGTTAAATCCCTTAGTCCTCCCTGCCGAACGGGAAAAAGTAAATGAAGTGACACCATCTGCTCACTTTCCCAGAAGAGAGAGTTTCAACTCCTCATGGTTAGCAATGCAAACATTTTCAAAAGCATTACTCTAATTACAAATGATTAGAAATGATTCCTAGAAGTAAGGACTTAACTCGCGGTCTGCCTGACTAATGAACGTTTTCGGCACATCCCACTGCACTTTGAGCTGACTTTGAAAGCACGGGCTAGAGACAGCTTCTGAGGTTTTAAAATGATCCTCTTTAAGATAATAGGCTGCTTCGCTTTTTTTCTAAATTTCTCTAAGCATACAAATGCATGGCATTTTTTTCTTTCTAAAGTGCAATAGGAGATCACAGGGTTCTTTCAGAAGGAGCAAATGCAGTTTTTATTGTTATTTCAGTTGTTGGTGCATGTGGGTGGGTTTGTGTTTGTGTGCATGCCAAACTGGGGAACGGGAGGGAGGGAAGTACATATCAACTAAAATTATATATTTAAACTTAAATTCATACTAATACTATTCATGGAGATATATTCCTTATTATAGATTTAAATTCCAGTATCATCTCTATAAATTATTACTGTACCCCATTAAAAGTTGACCATAGCAAGTGTCAGTGGTGAATTGGAGCAACTGGAACTCTCACACATTGCCGATGGGTGTAAATTTGGAAAGCTGTTTGGTAGTACAGGCAGACCTCAGAGATATTGCTGGTTCTGTGTAGACTGCTGCTGCAAAAAAGTGAATATCCCTATAAAGCAAGGCAAATTGATTTTTTGGTTTTCCAGTGCATATAAGAGCTATATTTATACTATACATAGTCTATTAAGTGTGAAATAGCATTATGTCTAAAAAAATGTACATACCTTAATTTAAAAATACTGATAAAAAATGCTAGCCATCGTCTGAGCTTTCAGCAAGTCATGATCTTTTGGCTGGTGTCAGGTCTTGCCTTGATGTTGATGGCTGCTGACTAATCAGGGTGCTGGTTGCTGAAGATTGGGGTGCTGTGGCTGTTATCTTAAAATAAGACAACAATGAATTTTGCCCAACCGTTGACTCTTTCTCAAACAATTTCTCTGTAGCATGTGATTACATTTGACAGCATTTTACCAATAGTAGAATTTCTTTCAGTATTGGAGTCAATCCTCTCAAACCCTGCTACTGCAATGTCAACTAAATTTATGTAATATACTCAATCCTTTGTATTAATTTCCACAATCTTTGTAGCATCTTCACTAGGGGTATTTTCCATCTCAAGAAGCCACTCTCTTCGTTCATCCATAAAAAGCAATTCCTCTTCTGTTAAAGTTTGATCATGAGAGTGCAGCAATTTAGTCCCATCTTCAGGCTTCACTTTTCATTCTAGTTCTCTTGCTATTTATACCACATCTGCAGTTACTTCCTCGATTAAAGTGTTGAACCCCTCAAAGTCATCCATGAGGGATGGAACGAACTTCTTCCAAACTCCTGTTAATGTTTATATTTTGACCTCTTCCCATGAATTAAAAATGGTCTTAATGGCATCTAGAATGGTGAATCCTTTCCAGAAGGTTTTCAGTTTACTCTACCAGATCCATCAGAGGAATCACTATCTATCTTACAAAATGTATTTCTTAAATACTAAAACTTGAAGGTAGAAATTATTCTATGATTCCTGGTCTGTGCAATGGATGTTGTGTTAGCAGGTAGGAAAACAACATTCATCTCATTGTACATCTCCATCAGAGCTCTTGGTGACCAGGTGCAGTGTCAATGAGCAGTAATATTTTGAAAGAAATCTTTTACTTTTTCCTGGACCATAGATCTCTCACCAGATAAACCATGTTGTAAATAAATGTGCTGTCATTCAGGCTTTGTTATTCCATTTATAGAGAACAGGCAGAGTAGATTTGACTTAGTTTTTTTTTTTTTTTTTTTTTTTAGAATACAAAATTGACTTTATTTTAAAAAGAATAGGTTTGCTCTCTGAGGCAGTAACAGTGACAACTCTGATGTATACTGTCAATATTAAAATTCATTAAATAAATTTACTAAAATGAGCACCTTTACATGAAAGTATATTTTAAAGTAATGCAATGGACCAGGTTTTTTTTTTTTTGCAAATACATGAGAAGAAAATATATGTACAATATTACTTCCATTTCTCTCTTTTTTATTATTTCTTTATATTTTAAACAAAATTTTATGTAGAAGACAGATGCTATTAAACTTGACACTGGATTACTATATATTCTTCAAAAATTACATTATTAAATGTAAAAAGTAATCATTTTTTTTACATTATTTTTTTTACTTGATTCTTAATTAAGGACCCTAGAATTTTTGGAATGGTAAATGAGTATTGGCTTCAACTTAAAATCACCAGCTGCCTTAGCCCCTAACAAGAAATTTAGCCTATCCTTTGAAATTCTGATGCCAGCCACTGACTTTTCCTCTCTAGCTATAAAAGGCCTAGATGGTATCTTCTTCTAATAGAAGGCTGTTTCACCTGCATTGAAAATCTGTTGTTTAGTGTAGTCACCTTGGCAGATGTTCAAGGATAGACAATTCCTGAATGTCTACATTATGAACATTACAGATTATCCATGTTTTCTTTTTCTTTAACCACCTAGAAGATGACTCACACTTTTAAAGCTGAAATCTTTATCTTTTCTTTTATAAATTATGTTACCATCTGCTCTCCTATCTATAAGTTCCACAAAGGCAAAGATGGGTATGTTTGCTCAGTATTATTTTTTCAGAGCTAGGTATTACCTAAAACACAGCAGGAGGTCAATGGATACTCGTTGCACATAAATAAATAAATGCAGACAAAATTGATTTTAAATTACTCAAAAGAGCCAGCAGATAAGAGAAACTTCAAAAGAGTACATAATCTGTTAAGTAAGTTGTAACATACACAGTCAAGGGCAGGAAAGGGGGGCATTTCAGGGTTTTGGAAGCTATTGTTTATTCATCTTATACCACATATCAAATTCAATTAAAAAAACTTAAGACGTGAATATAGCAGTGGCTATTTTAGGGTGATAGAGTTAGATCTTTTTTTTTTTTTGTATTTTTAGCCAATTTTAAAATAATCTACAGTAAGGTTTATTATTTTATAATCAGAAAAATTTGAAAATAAGGAAATCCAAACACTTATTTGAACAAATATTTAATTATGGTCTAGTATATGCAAAGCATTGCTCTGGTTCCAACATGTAAATATATTAAAAAAACAAACAAGACCCATACCATTCAGAGGTCAGAGTTATGGAGAAGACAGACATGAAAATAAACCATTATGATCAGCATGTGAGTGCTACAATAGGTGTATTTGTTCAGTATTTGAGAGAAAGCGGTGAACTACACATATGTGTACCAGGGAGGAGAGATCTGACAAGTTTCACAGAGTAGACGACCTGTAGATTGTTCTCTTCATGGTAAGATTTAAAAGAATTACTAAATGAAGCCCATTATATTTGATAATGATGATGTTTAAACTACTCCATTAATTTTTTTTAGTAAAATTATAACAGCTTGAGAAAACAACCTGATGAATAACCTAACCATTTACAATTTAAAGAAATAAACACAATCACAAAGCAAGCAAAGGAATAGGTAATGGAAAGTGTTTCTAAATGAAGAATAAAAGGAGTTTCCTTTTTTGTCCAGGAAACATCAACATTATATGAAAATGAATAAGTTTTTATTAGTCAGTAGCTGCAAAATTTCATTATTTTGGAAAATAATAAAAGCAAGTTTTTCCTTAGTGATCAATCCTATGATAGAACAATCTGATAATTCCATAAACTTAGCAGAACCATGTGATACTAAAAGGTAAATGTTACATTTGTCCATTAAAAAAAAACAAAGGCAAAAAAACAAAGAGAAGCAGAAAGAGACCTGGAAAATGAAAGCCATTATGTTGCCCTTTACTTGCCCTGCTTTAATAGGTGCATGTTTTTAAAAATCCCACAATAGTAGATTAGTAAAGACAAATATTTTTTCTTCCTCTTCAGAAGCCTTGAAGTCACCGGGAGCTTCACACACACACACACACACACACACACACACACACACACAGACTAAGTGAGAAGAATAGAAAGCATCAGTGTTTTGAAGCCAAAACTATAGTCATATCAATGTCCACATGAAATGCAAACATTTTAAATATATTCAGTCAAAAAGGAGAGGCCTTTTTGAAAATTTAACTGGTTAATGAATTAGGTGACTTTCGATTTCGGGCAGTGACTTTCCACCATTTTAGGTGCTTAAATAGGAAAACTTTTGTTTTGAATGTGATTTTTATCCTAAATCATTTTCTGAGCTTTGCAAAAGTTCCAAACAGTGAAACAAGTGCATTAGAATGGTATCTTCATTGTTCAACTGATTAAAAAATAATGTTTAAAATTTATTTGTTATTTAGAAAAAGCCATGGCTATCCAATATAAAAGTGCCATCTAGTGGGGCGCTGGGTGGCTCAGTCGGTTAAGCGACTGCCTTCGGCTCGGGTCATGGTCCTGGAGTCCTGGGATCGAGTCCCACATCGGGCTCCCTGCTCAGCGGGGAGTCTGCTTCTCCCTCTGACCCTCCTCTCTCTCGTGCTCTCTGTCTCTCATTCTCTCTCTCGCAAATAAATAAATAAAATCTTAAAAAAAAAAAAAAAAGTGCCATCTAGTATTCTTGCCCAGTGAATCAATTGTTGAAATGTGTCAGGTCTTACTTCTCAGAATATCTTGAAGGATAAAAGTTAATAAGCCACAAATAGGAACCTGACTTTGAGATTAAAGTGTCTTTAATGGTAGTGAGTGTTTTGGAAGGCTTACCTTCTCTAGGTTTATTTGGAAGGTATTGGACATTGTCTTACCATCTGGGCCATCAAAACATTTGCAACAATACAGAACAACTCATAAAAGCCATTTTGCACAAAATAACTTGTATTTGGAGTGATGTTCATCATAACAAGCTTGCTTCAGGACTAGCCCTTGTTCTCCAGGTGACTTCTAAGTATAATTGTATAGTCTTCACATTCAGTGTGCCCTCAGCTAGGACTGGCAATGGTAACTTTCTGGGTATTAATGCAGTGTAAGAGATGGATTTGGGACAGAGTACAGAGTCTGAAGATGCAGGATATTTTAACTAAAACTTGAAAACAGATATATTCTTACATCGCATCCAGATGTGAGATGTGTATATAGTTAGATATATTAGAGGAATTTTTAATTTTTTTTCCATGATAAAAAATGTGATTAAAATCAGGGATAGTGTGAGGAGGTTTTAAGGATGATGAACTGCATAATTATATACACATTCTATATAACTTAAAATAGAAGAAAACAAAGTAAATAAAATAATATAAAAAACATAACATTCTCTATCCATCATGAAGGTAAAGATAGTATAATATGGAGATTTGGGGCCATTCTTCCAGATTCAAGTATAAATTAATCTGGCCTATCAGATATACTACCAAAATGATTTTTATTGAAACCTTATGTGAGTTTCAGATGAACCATATTCCTCCACTCTCCTGCTGATAACAGATTTTCTAAGATGCACTTAATGATCTAAATCCCATGGAAGAATGCTTATGGCATCCTGCCACAAAGGGGAAAAGTCTACCATGAACTCTTATTTTAGTTGCTTATCAGGAGAGGATCACTAGACTTCTACTCTCCAAAATTCCATGAAGAACAGATGCTTGTTATCTAATATGATATTACCCTAGTTCCTTCTCTCACCCCCTTAAAAGAATAACCAGAGGCCTGGATAGAATTATATGGCCTAACGTGCATCTTAGAAAATCAAGGTTTCAAGTAAGCTAGGTTTGAAAATATTTGCCATAGTTTTTCAGAGTGAATTGAAAAATCAGCATTCAACAAGACTGAAAATGGAAGATTTAGGAGCAAAGCATTAAGACCTGTGCCAGAACTGTAATTTCTTTAAAAGAGAAAATGAATTAGCTGTCACACATCCCAGATGGATGAACATAAGGCAAACTAATCTCTAGCCAGTGAGCAAATCTTGAGGGAAGGCCCTCTCCTACCCTGTCCCATGCATCAGGAGAACCCTCTGTCCAGCTCTACACTCAGCAGGGCCTCACCTTCCCTCTACCTTTCTCCTCCTCTAGGCTCCATCAGTTCTAAGGGGACTACAAAAAGGCATTATAAGGTATGGTTATTTATTAGCTAGCACAAATTTCTAGTTCTTTTTAAGGAAGTTTTACATATGTACATAATTTTAAACATTATGTGTTGTGGATTTTTTAAATGTCAGTTACAGGGCAAGTTTTATTAGTACTGAATTAGAATAGTAATCATTATCATAACTGTAGCCATAATCATAATATATAGCTTCTTACTGTAATTTCTCTGATCTTACTTCTTGGCTTCATACTAACCTCAGGTTCTGTTTATAATGAACCTACTTTGTGTCAGATATGGGGATAGAGAGAATAGTGAGAATGTAGGCTGTACTCTCATAGAGTTTATATACTAGAGGAGGAGACAGAAAACATAAGTAAATGGATAAAGAAAGATCTGGTGATACAAGCTATAAAGGCAATAAAATTGGATGATACGTTTTAGCATAGAGAGCAATTGGGTTGAAGGGGAGGGGTTCCTTCTTTAGTATGGATAATTTAGATTTCTCTGGAATGCAGAAATGAGGTGATTTCTGAATGATGATGGGGAGGTAGTCATGGGCTGATCTGGCTAAGATGGGGTCAAGCAAAAGGAAGATCATGGAGAAACCCTAGGGATGTTTTATGCTTAGTGTGTCTTAGGGGTGGACAGGTGGCCGCTAAGTGCAGAGAGCACAGGAGAACCTGGTATGAGATTAAATCAGAGAGATAGGAAGATCACGGCAAGATTATGCAGAGCTTTTAGGTCTGAAATTAAAAATTGGCTGGTTACTTACTGATGGATTCTATGTTCACATATGACATGATCTAACTTTTCTCCCTGAATGCATGTGCAGAATGGATTGCAAAGGGAGCCAAGCATGGAAGGTGAGGGCAATTAGGAGGCTAGGTGCTCAGTACTGGAAACTTGTACTGAGTTGAAGGCAGTAGTGAAAATGGATGAGGTGCCTCCTAGAGGGAGAGCCAGTAAGATTTAATGACCAATTGGATGGAGGAGCTGAGGTGCTTCAATCTTTGGAGATCTTTATGTAAAAACTATTACACAAATAGACATTTATGGGCTCAATCTTTTATGTACATACTTTCTGTATTTGTCTACCTAACCTTGAGCAAAAGGTAAAATTAATTTGCTCTTGCAATTAATAAAACAAAGGAAAAATATGAACATTTTAATTACATGAAAATCTTGCGAAGTTATGGTTAGAAATTGTGTTTTGGTGTCTGGGCATCACCTCAGGGAAGACAAAAGGATATGATTAGCAAAACAGAGAGCAGGCTATTTAAGTAGAAGGAACAAATATATTCCATTTTTTAAGATATAAAGTAGTAGGGTAATAAAGTTAGAGAATAGAAGAATTATTTGTTCCTAATAAGCACATTTATTCAAACCAATATTAAGAAATAATCAATAAAAAGAGTACAAGCAAGATGAACAGCAAAGGCTAACTAACAACAATAAGAGAGAGCACCCCAGGAATTTCAATGATCTGGGATAAACACAAAACACTGAAGAAACATTTCTTTATAAGAACATAGTTTTTTCAGGCTCTCTCAAACAATGGCTTATATACAAAGAAGGAGGAAAGGGATAGCAATTTAAGTGTGGAGTGGACACAGGCCCCTGGGTGTAGGTAGTTTGGGGAAGAGAGAATGAGGGAAAGAAAATCTCCCTCACAGATTCAATCCATGTCTTCACTTGGGAATTAAAGGGGAAAATGCTTAGAAAGCTGGTGTGAATCTTGCTTGGGTCTTTGGGATTAATACCTCAGTAAGATGACCACTCTACTAGGTTGAACCTCTTTCTCCTTAACTTTAAAAACTACTAGAAGATCTTAGTTGGGGAATTTTAATTAAAACTTCCATAGATCCAGGGTGCCTGGGTGGTTCAGTCAGTTAAGCCTCCGACTCTTGATTTTAGCTCAGGTCATGAACTCAGGGTTGGGAGATCCAGCCCCAAGTCCGGCTTCCTGCGGAGCCGAGAGCCTTCTTAAGACTCTCCCTCTCTCTCCCTCTCCCTCTGCCCCCTCCCATGTGCATATGTGCTCTCTCTCTCTCTTAAAAAAAAAAAAAAAAAAAAAAAGCCTTCCATAGATCCTAGAAATTCTTGCCAATTTTTTGTCAAATGTTGATTGTAGGATGATGATGATAAAGAAGGGAAGAGAGATGGATATAAAACAGCCAAGAAGCACATGGAGCTACATTTTTTTTGGAAATAATGATGTTCTTAATTAAGTAGTTTATAAATTTTTATTAATTCTCCTTGTAAAAGTATAAAATATTAAGGAGTATTGATTTTAGAGATGAATTTTTATACAACTAATCAGTATCTGTAGGCTTTGTCTTTTTTTTTATTTGAGTAAACACAATTCCTCTAAACAATATAGAAGAGAAAATCACACCACCCTTCTATAACACACACACAGAGGACAGTTCTAGGCTGCGTTTTTGTAATTATAGGATGAGCCATTTAATAGCTTTTACTTTATATTTATGTGAGCTTAAAATTTAAACATTAATTCCTTAGATGGAGATATTGACATTTTCTAATATGTGGCCTTCCATATCTATTTATAATTTCAAGGAAAATATTTTAGCAAGAAAATTAAATTGAAACACAACTATTTATAAAAATCATACAAAGGATTCAGGGCTCATGTTCCAATATAAACTATAAACAGTTTTGTCATTACAAAGTCTACTTTACTAAATCTCGACTCTTATTCTCCATCTTTTACCAACTAAACAAATGAAAGAAATATTTAGTAACGTCTGTAGCAACCATATTCTCATGATCGCAAGAAACCAAGTACAGCAATATATAACAACATGCCAAAGTCATAGAGTAATAAAAAATTGGTAGAAAAAAATATATCTATTCTGGGAAAGTTGGAATAAGAAGATAAAAGACTCTCGTGTGCATTTTTATGGAAAGGTACAAGGTGAATAAAATGCCCCTAGATGCCCTGGATTAAAATCAAGGGAACAAATCATCAACATACAAGAGACAAAAGAAGTATGCAGCCTAAAATAAACTTAAATCCCCTTATAAAAAGTCTTCATTTTATCTGTCCATTGTTATTTATTATACACTCTTTTTTTATATACTCTTTTTTACACACTTTATAAATTCTAACTTTGAGGTGAGAGAAAAATTATGGGAATAGTTAGCTATGACAAGATAGTAGAGAATTTGGAAAGTTTTAATTTGAAGAGAGAAATAGCAACAAAAAATGTTTTGAGAATAAGTGATCATCTTGCATACTCATTTTAGAGATCGTAGGCACTCATCAGTAGAGTCTTTGCCACCATTAGAGCTATTATCAGTGATAGTAAAGCTTACTGGGATTTCTGTAAAGGAACACAGTTGAGATCTGTTCCTAGCAAAACGCAGTATGCTCTTTGAAAGGTAGGGGTCCTTCCAAAAGGGATTATATCTTGCCAAAAAGCTCATTTGTCTGAGATTTCCCTCCTCCCAGGCTCCCCAGCAACTTTCCCCTTCGTTTGGCATCATGCAGTATCATCACGTGACTTTTTGGACTGGCTGACTGAGTTCATTGAACATAAAGCCTTGGCAGTGGCAATTATCCTGGCAGTGGCAGAAGCCAGGAAACATATACCAGTAAATGGATCCCATTTTAATCACCATACATAGGGTTTACTTGATTTATCCCATTTCATACAAAGTTCCAGTGTGGCAGCAATACTCTGCACTCGGTTGCCATGTTCAACAAAAGCACTCAGGTTGAACTTTGGTTATACTGCCAATAAACAGTTTTCGACGAATATCCTTTACTTTTAATTTTTTTTTCTGTAATTTTTGTTCCTTTCTAAAGTTCAAAGATGAGGTTGGACAGATTCAACTTTGTTTAATTTTCAGAAACTATAAAATAATACAGCTGTTTCTGTTTGAACCATAAGTTACCCTTTAACAGAATTTTAAAATAGAGGTTAAAAAAAATCATTATTCTGAAATAGATTAGTAGAATTTTTTGCTCCTTTTCATGGAGTCTATAAAGTTTTTGTTCCTCCATTAATCTTGCTTTAAACATAGGACCTCATATTCTTTCTTTAATTGGGTTAATACAGTTTAAAGTGCTTCAAATTGTGCCGAGAACATGATATACACTCAAGAACTGTTAGCTTTTGCTGTTATTTTAGCTACTCACTGTTAGTTTACATATTTAATATTTGTCTCACACTTAGACTCTGATCTATTTGTAGTCACTTGGCCTGTTGATTTGTAGTCTCAGTGCCTGACAAATATGTTGTGTTCAATCATGTTTGTCACCCTATAGCAAATAATCATCAACATCATCATCATCATCATTGTCATCATGAAAAACACTGCACTATTATTGCTATTTATATGATGCTTTAATAGTAATACTAAAAAGGAAGTAAAAGAGACATAATCCCTAGCCACTAAGATTCACACTTACTAGAGGTAGACTAGAAATAGGAGGAACAAAGATGAGAAATGGCTTAAGAACCCTACAACTTTGCAGACTGATCAGAGAGTCAGAAGTAAACAAATAATTGCAGTATTATGTTGTGGGTCCTAATTAAATGTTCATAACTAATTTTCAATTTATTCTGGAAGTAGCCACAACAAGTTTCACAGGATCTGTATATTTTTGAGAAGTATAGAGACCAGAAAATTAATCTTTATTAAAAATATACTATATGCTTGCTACCATAATCAATAATTTATAATGTTCATCCCTATACTATATCAGATAGAGGTTACTATTCCTTTTTAAATGTTTGAAATTTGTTGCTAGAATCTTTTATTAAGTTCTTTGGTGCTTGAGTTAGTAAGTGCCTGAGCAAGGATTCAAACAAGGAAGGTCATATTAACACTTAACATACTGTGGTGGCTAGGTTACAGTCCACAGTTATTCAATAAAACATTAATATACGTGTTGCTGTGAACCCTGATTGACACAGATTTTGGTACCTGGAAATATGACACTGCTTTAACAAATACCTAAAAATGTGGAAGTGGGCAACGAGAAAAAGCTAGAATTTTGAGAAACATATTTTTTAAAAGTAGATTGCCTTGAACATACTATGTAGAAATATGTGTGTTAATAACTCTACTATTAAGGATTCTGAAGGAAAGGAGAACCATAAAAGACAAAACCTAAATTACTTTAGCAAATGCCTAAATTCTGATGAAGAAACTCTTAGTAGATGTATGGATGTTAATGGTGCTGTTGGTGAAGGCTCAGGAGGAAATGAGAAATATGATATTAGAAACTAAAGAAAGGGGACAATCTTGCTATGTAGTAGCAGAAACCTTAGCGCAATTATGTTCTGAAGTTATGTGGATGGGGGAATTTGACATTTAGTTGAGGAAATCTCTAAGCAAAGTGTTGAAATTGTGGCATTGTTTCTTCTTGCTGCTTATGGTAAGATGCAAAGAGAAAGAAAGAAATTGAGAAAGAATTGTTAAACACAGAGAAACTAGGACTTGATGATTTGAGAAAATACCAGCTTATCCCAAAATTGCTAAAGACCCTGTAATTAAGAGATTCCCCATAAGAAAAACAGGCTCTAATGAAAAAATCAAGAGTCTGGCTATACAACCTCAAGCTAATACCTCAGGAAGATTTTAAAAAGTCAGATTATTTAGTAACATGAATGCTCTTTGAAGGGAGCACATGAGGTGTGTGACTCATACATTCCCTCAGTCAATGAGGTGGGAATGAGATTATCTAGGAAAGATCTGTGGAGGAGATTCTTATCTACTGGAGTGAATCTCCAGGACATATACAGGAAACTCATAAAGTTCTTAAGAATGTTATTCCAGGAGAAATTCTGCTGGTTTGCACTGAAAGGAACAGAGAAAAGAAAATAAAAGAAAGCTTTTGATCCCCAAAATTTTCCAGGAAGGAAACAGGCTGATAAAACTCCTCAGCAGTTAACACATGCTGTCATTTATAAAAAAGGAAAGATGACTCACAAGGTGGTGCCTCTAGGCAAAAGGGTGGAACCTCAAACTCAGACGATAGAGCATGGGGTCAAGAAGATGGAACCACTATTCCCAGACCTTGAAACCTAATAGTGTTTGCCTCGCTGAGTTTTGAAATTGGTTAGGATTAGTCACTCTTTTTTTCCTTTTATTTTCTCCCATTATGAGAAGGAATGTCTATAACTGTTATCCTATGCCAGTCCCACTATTGCATTTTGGGAGCAGATAACTTGTTTTTTACTTTCACAGATCCACAAATGGTGAGGAATTTTACACCAGTATGCATTATACTTATACTTAATTTAGATTATCTCAATGATATTAGTTTTGGGACTTTCATGCTGATGAGATTTTGGACTTTGGGTTGATGCTATAATGGTTTGAGATATTGTGGACCTTCCAAGGAATGGGATGAATATATTTTCTATGTAGGATGAATTTGAATCTTTAGGGTACAAAGGGTAAGTTGTGATAGACAAAATAATAGCTCTCCAAAGATGTCCACATCTTAATCTGTGGAAGATATAAATACGGTACCTTACACAGCAAAGTGGACTTTGCAGATGTAATTAAATGAAGGACCTGCTGATGAATAGATTATCTTGGATTATCTGGGTGGGCCCATTATAATCACATGGGTCCTTAAAAGTAGGAAAGACAGGGAGAAGAGAGTCACGGGAGATATGACTATGGAAGAGGACTGAATGATGCCATGTGAGTGATGTGAGAAAGATTCAACTCACCTCTGCTAGTTTTGAAGATAGAGGGAGAGGTCTATAAATTAAGGAATACAAACAACCTCCAGACCTTGAAAAAGGCGAGGAAACAGAGCCTATCCAGAGAGTACAGGAAAGAATGCTGTTCTGCTTTAAAATCTTTTTTATCCTGTTGAGATAGTGTTAGCCTTTTGACCTACAGAACTGTAAGATAATAAACTTGTGCTGTTTAAACGTGGTGAGAGTCTATACTGATTTATGGTTCTTGGTTAATGGTTTGGCTTGACTGAATAATCAGGTACTTAGGAAGGAACACAATTCAAAATTTGGTAACCTCTGGGAGAGAGGGGTATGTGAATAGACTCTTTGAGCAAAGAGTATGAAGATATTTATGTCCCATGTGAATGCTCACCAAAGGGTAACCTCAGCAAAGGACGATTTTATTAAACAATTGCTAAGGATGGCTCTGAAATGAGTCTCTTTCCCCAGCCATTCTTCTCATTGTCCAATGGGTTTGTGAATAAAGTGGCCATGATTGCAGGGATGGAGATTATGCATGGGCTCAGCAACATAATTTGCATGGGCTCAGCAACATTATGGGCTCATCATGGGCTATGCATGGGCATGGGCTCAGCAACATAAACTTCACTCACCAGTGCTGACTTGGCTATAGCCACTATCAGGTGCTCAATCAGCCAGAATCAGAGACCAACACTGAGTCTCTGGTATGGCACCCATTCCCCAGGGTGATCAGCCAGCTGGTGATAGGTCACGATTATATTGGGCCATGTCCATCATGGGAGAAGCTGCACTTTGTTCTTTATTAAAATAGACACTAAATACTGATTTACCTTCCATGAACACAATGCTCCTGCCAAAAGTACCACCCGTGGACTTACAGAATACTTTATCCATATCATTGCACATATCATTGCTCTGATCAAGGGATTCACTTCACAGCAAATCAAGTACATTAGTAGGCCTCTCCTCATGGAATTCACTGGTCTTACCATGTTCCCCATCACCCTGAAGCAGCTGGCCCACCAGAATAATGGAATGGCTTTTTGAAGACTCACTTACAGTGCCAGCTAGGGGGTAATACCTTGAGGCCTTGGAAAAGCTTCAGAATACTGTACATGTTCTTTATTAACATCCAATATATGAAGCTCTTTCTCCCATAGGCAGGATTCACAGGTTCAGGATCAGGGATAGAAGGGCACCACTTACTACTTCCCATAGTAATCCCAATTTTCACTGAACTGAAAATTGAGACTGTCAGAGAACCAATTTGCATTGGCTCACACCTCTGAATTGACAGGCAAAGAAGCAGTTACTGTGCTGGCTAGGGTGCAGGGTAAACTGTTTGCTACTACACAGTGGAGTTAAGGAAGAATATGTATGGAATACAGAGATTCCTTATGGTATCTTTTAGTATCACCATATACTGTGATTAAAGTTAATAGAAGACTATGATAACCAATTCAGGAAGGACCACTATTGGCTTAAACCCCTCAGGAATGAAAATTTTAAGTAATGCCACCAAGTGAAAACTGTGCCCACCTGTGGGCAAAAGAAATATGGAATGAGTAATGGAAGAAAGTAATTATAAATACTACCTGTGACCAAATGATCACTATAGAAACAAAAATTATAATCATTATGAATATGTCTTCCTTATTTCGTTATGAATATTGGGATATATATTAACCAAACTTTTTTTCTTTCTTCCCTCTAGTATATCATCTAACATAAAATGCATTAACAACAGTTACCTTTACCTCACAGTATTTAAGCTGCAGGATATCAAGGGAAGAGAGTGAACATCACCCAAGAACTTTTCATTCTCTTCTAAGGAAAGGATTAGTTTAGTTTTGGTTGAACCCAAGATAGTTGTATTATGTTCAGTAGAAATATGATTTGTTGTTGCTTTTATTTGGATATTAAATAAGATTTAAGATGTGATCCACAGAAATAGATGCTTTGACAAGGGCTGGATTGTGATGGTCTTTTTCATGTGTCCACTTGGCTAGTCTACTGTCCCTAGTTATTCAGTCAAATACTAATCTAAGTATTGCAATGAAGGTATGTTGCAAATATGTGTAAAGTCCATAATCGGTCAAGAGTAGACATTCTGGAAGGTTTAAGTAAAGCTGCAAAGCTGGGTATTTTCTATAAATGGTGAAATTACATGGGATTTTTGAAATGCAATTTAAAGGCAGTGCTGAAAGGCAAGCTGAGGTGCCTTGAGTCATTCCATTCAACCCTGAGTTAGTACTTCATGAGTAAATATAATGTTCATTTGAATAAGGGAAATAGAGAAAGGCTAATGTATGTCATAAGGTATAATGATTGGTGTGACAAAAAATTGGTTGAGGTCAGAGAAAGAAGAGTGACATAGATAAATCAGAAGGAGTGGTTTGGGATGTGAGGATAGTAGATGCATGGAATTAAAAGCAAGATTTTGCTTGGAATTGATGCTGATATAGAGCATGAAGAAAAAATACTGAAGGATAGAGTCCTGAGGAATAAGTAATAGAAAGCATTGGGCTGGCTGGGTTAAAACCTTTGTATAGGGACGCCAGGGTGGCTCAGTCAGTTAAGCATCTAACTCTTGATTTCCGCTCAGGTCATGATCTCAGGGTCATGAGATTGAGCCCCACAACCGGCTCCATGCTGGTCATGGAGCCTGCTTGAGTCTCTTTCTCCCTCTCCCTCTGCCCCACCACCACTGCCCCCTGCTCACACTCGCTGATGATCTCTTCCCTCTCAAAAACAAAACAAAACAAAACAACACAAAACCCCAAACACCTGTGTATAGAATAGTAGTACCAGCAATGGGGAGATTAAAGAAAATGGCATTAAAATGGTGTCTGTAACATAACCAGTACCTCTATGAAGAGCTGTGAACTATAGTCACCCATAAAGAAATTCGTATCTTAGCATTTTATTGCTACAAACAAACAATAACTACAACAAAAAAAAACAACAAAAAAAACTAGTCTCATCTTGTATCTTAAAAATAAGGGAAGACTCCCAGAGTGGAAGCCATTGTTAGTGTCACTGAGCCAGTTCAAAGTAGTAAAACTAATAGAATTTGTGTTTGTTTATTTTCGGTTTATCTCACTGCCAAGGTAATTCCCCGCATTCCTAGTTTAAGAGATAACATGGTGTGTATTTGTTAACAAACATGGTGTGTAGTTGGCTCTCAAACCTGACAACCTGGCTTTAAATATTGAATCTGATACTAATTAAGTTGTGTGACATTAGTCAAATGGTACCTTGGGCTTCCCCATCTCTAAAATGCGAGTGACAACAACTTTGTCAATCTCACAGGAATGTTGTAGAGTATAAATGAGTTTGTTCATTTAAAGTATTTAGACTAGTGCCAGAGGCATGGTAAGAGCTGAGTAGATGTTAGCTATTATTATTATATAAACTGTACTATAAAATTACCATGGATAAATTTTGGATTTTTAAGTCACAAAAGATATGGAGCATCTGGTGATGAATTTAAAGTACTGTCCTAATCTCTGCAGAGCTAATATGAAGATGGATAAACAGGAAGGGGAAGAAAGGACCAGCACAAAGTCTTTCTTCATTACACTGAATTAAAGATTGTAGTAGAGCATCCATTTAGAAAGTCAAATACAACAGGTAGTTTTTTTTAGAAAAACTAATAATGAGTTGCCATTAAAAAAGCTACCAAACCAGGATCTGGTCAGCAGATGTAGAAGCTGAAGTCACTTAAATTTGCATCTTCAATGACAGTTGAGTTGAGGAAAAATACAAATTACATCCTACGCGTTCTTTCTATGATGGGGATGGTTATGAGGGAATTCCCAAGCAGAAACTCAGGTTAAGTGGTCAGAAAGGGAGAGGAGCAAAACAGCTCTATCTCTTTGAGTAGCTGGAGGAATACTTAATGAGCCCATGAGCTGCTGATGGATTGAAAGAATCACAGCAGGAGAACAGTTTCGACCTCACGAAGTAGAAAGAAGCAGGGACTGGGAGCCATAGCATAATATTCAACTATTCAAATGAAGAGTCATTAGGCTTAAATAGACCAATAAGGGCCAGAGGAACTAAGATGAAACCTCTGAGTGGCATCGCTGACTTTTTGAGAGCAACTCAAAGTTAAATGTACTTAAAATGCTAAGCTCTGTGACAGAATCTTTCTCTGGATACAATTCCGTGAAAATGGCTTTTTGAATGGGTGGAGCAATTGGCTAACCCTAACTGAACAAGACTCCATATGTTTTTGGTGTAGGAGTTGCATCAGTGAATCGCAAAATGCGGTTAAGGAATTAACCGTTTATAGTGCTGGGTACCAAGAATTTTTGTATCTGGCTACATAACATATTTCCTTTCCACAGGAGGTAGTTATGACAAATTAGAAGTCTGAAAATTTTCTGATGGTGTAAAGGCCCAGCTGTCACTGGGGAGATAGTGATCAGATTTCATAGCTGCGTGGTCCCGTGGCGCCACGGAGAGCTCCATATGGTCACCCAAATGTTCCAGCTAAATCCACTGAAAATTTCCAGTCTGACTTTTACTTGTAAAGAATAAAACTCTTCTTGTATGAATTTATCACTACGTGCCTACCAGGAGAAAAAGTCTTGTTAACTGGTTACATTTTAAAAAATGGGAAAAAATAATCCTTTTAAGAACAACTTCGTACAGCTGTTCTGTCCTCATTATGAACAGATAATGATGCCCTCCTGGGAACTCCACAGAATTTATATCAATAGCGATATAACCTAAGAAAGGTGGATTTTTTAATGGACCTATAGTGAATAATTAAAATCTGTAGAAATACCTACTTCTGTGATAAAAACAATTTTATAAACCACTGTTCTCTCATTCCCCCAGAAAATCACCTCTGCTAAATTGTTAATGTAATTACTGAGTGCTGGGACACTTGTATGCATGTCAAAGGTGTCAGCTTAAGTCTTACCCAATAACAAATGACAAATGCATAATTTATTGAGTCTTAAATGGCTATGTCCTTGGATATATTCCATATAAGTAATTTGTTTAGAAATACATCTGGCTCGTGAAGGTAACAACTGTTTTAAAGAGGCCAGCTCTATGTTTTAAAGTTAAAGAAGAATACAGTAATCTTATTTGTTACACTTCTATACTGAATCAAGACAAGTTTTAAGTTATGTAATTCTATTTTGGGTGTGATGGTATAAATGATATAACAAAAATCTTTCACTGAAATTTCTAAATATTGAATATATAATCAATGAGTCAAATATTACCATAAGGAATTGTTTCATTTTTACCAAAAATATCTAATATACCAAATTTTTATGATATGCATCAGATTCTACTAGGTTGAATATTTGTTGTTAATGAAATGTAAATGCAAGTATTTGACATATATAATTAAAAATACATAATTGAAATATTAATAAGGGTACTTCAAATATTTAATATTTTTTTAAAGATTTTATTTATTTATTTGACAGAGAGAGACACAGCAAGAGAGGAAACACAAGCAGGGGGAGTGGGAGAGGGAGAAGCAGGCCTCCTGCAGAGCAGGGAGCGTGATGTGGGGCTCGATCCCAGGACCCCGGGATTCTGACCTGAGCCGAAGGCAGACGCCCAACGACTGAGCCACCCAGGCGCCCCCAAATATTTAATATTTTAATTGAAATTATTTTGCTATTAATTCCTAATCATATATAGCTTGCATAGATATTGGCATTTCTTGTGGTGGTTCTAAGTACGTACAAACATATGAAAATATTATGTTTCATTAATGATTTTATGCTTTATGTTTCTCTGATAGAAGCAAAATTTGTTATTTGAAATACACTTCGAATTCTATTCTATTGGTATACAAAGAAAGGCATTGTGGAGAAAATACATTTTCAAAACCCTGTCATAAACAGCCAGGCACCTTTAACTTTACATTTCACCTTGCAGCACACACAAAATGTTTAATTATTTGAGGATTAATGGAGGTAGTTTATAATTAAGCTGAAGTATGAACTGATGTCATCATCTCAGTATGATGATATACATTTTTATGCCAAAGCACCTGTTGTTTTGGAAGGAAGCAGCTGATATCATTATCTGCGCAGCCAGATAGCCCTGTTTCCTGCTGCTTAAAAAATTATCCTAAGGGTTACCTAAGTTGGAGTAATTCAGCATTTACGTTTTCATACCCAGAAGAGGACAGAATGGAGAAAATGACTCCTCCCGCAATCAAAGAGAAAGTGAAGCACACTGGGAAAGAGGAAGAAGAGGGAGGAAAGGAAGAGAGCTTGAGCTAATGTAGCCAAAGGAGACTGCCAGTCACCCCTGAGATGGCCTTCTTAATCTTTCTAAGGGCATATGGAGTTTGCAAAAAACCTAAACAATGAAAGTACCTAATCAATTTTATTAATGTAAATGCAATGTTGCATTGTTGGGGAAAGTAGAGGAAAAGATCTACAGCTTTAACACAGAATATAATATTACCATGTTTCTAAATACTAATATAAATATCTCATAAATATCTCTATTTCCAAATTTTATATATACAGAATCAATTGACTATTTCCAAAATTCAAGTGACCCAAATTCTCATTTCCTCTTGTCCCATTAGATGTCTTATACCTGAATGACTTTTTGGTTTACTGACCGGCTGGTTGGTCTTTTGTTATGCCTCCATTGGTTAGGGATGAAGGTGAAGACCTATGCAATATAAATATAGCTGCTGTGTAAACATATCAATCAATGTACTCAACTTTCCCTGTCACTGGCCTCATCCAATGGGTTGAAATTAGGAAGAAATCGCCAAATTCCCCAGCATGAGATAATTCTACAGTGATCCACACTGACAAAATGATATTTTGAATATAATCTTGCTCCCATACTCTTCCATAAAAAGTTACAGCCTACTTGGCATTCCCTTTTATCAAACAAGTTCTTCCCAACTTAGTTCTTCTTTCTCACTGGGACTCATCGCCTTAACCAAGACTACCCATCTGCCACATTTCCTTCTGTATTATCTTTCTTTTTTTTTCTCTCTCTACAAACTATCTGCCATAATCCCTACAGGCACTAGTTATTATTTCCCCAAATATCATTGCCATTGTTTCTTTAGCTATATTTCATTCCGATAAAAATTTCATGAGGTAGATATTATTATTATTATCATCTTAAGATTGGAGATTAGAAAGCTGGACTTCAGAAAGTAGCTTGCCCATGGTTGTACAGTTAGTAAATGGTGGAATGGATACTCAAACTTAGTCTGCCATATTCAAAGTGCATGGTCTTATTTCCTACATTATTTCCTTTCCAATTTAACTTTTTCCTCATGTACTCTTTCCATTCCCTTCCTTGACTGAACTTGATATGTCTCTGAAGACAATTCCTTACAAACTTTGTGTTAGGATATACTCACTGTTCTTACTTGTATTAGTTGGGGTAATTACCTCTAGCTGCCTAATAAATTAATTATATATATATATATATATATATATATATATCACATTTGTGTGCAGCTGCTAGACTAGCACTCAGTTCTGGAAGTGCTTATGAGGATGTCATTGATATTTATCAATATTTATCACTTCCTCTTCTCACTACTCATTCCGTGTTACCTGGTTTTCAGATCAGTGAAGCAGGATTCTTTACAATGAGAAGAGTCCCAAACCTTAATTCCAAAAGGGTCTGAATCCTTAATGGCTTTGTTTTTATTGGAATGGTACTTATTAGCAGCCAGGAAAGTAATGGGGCCCAGGGAATCCTCTGAATTCCAAATATAGTATTTTTTACTCTTGTTTTTAGCAGAAACCCAATTTTTTTCTTGATAACTTGGAAAAGTCACCCCTACTAATACTATAATCTCTTCACTTCCTTCACTATAACCTCTTTCAGTCATGCCTCTGAAAACAATCGGGCGGTAGTTTTAACTTCCAGTTTAATGGGCCTATTTCTTTGTCCTATAATGGACATTTAGACAAGGTTGCAGAAACTGAAAGAAAAATGTCTGTGTGATGAGTTATGTATAATAGTGAGAGAGACCCTTCCAACTTCTACTTCTTGGATTCAGGACCTATGATTGCTGGCTATGAGAGAACTAGCATCACCTAACTGTGGCTGATTCAAAGCATATACTGCATGCCGTAGGAAAACATATCAACTTCACCTGGTCTTCTGTCAAATATCATAACTGTCTTCAGTAGGCTATCCACCTTTCTTTTAGGCCTGCTGCTTCTGAGTGATGAGGTTTGTGATTAGATCAGAGAAGTCCCTGGGTGTGAGCCGGGTGCATTTTTCTGGTAGCAAATATATTCCTTAGTAAGAAACAATGTTATATAAGATAATGTCATGATGCATAGGGAATTCTCTAAGTCCATAGGTGGCAGTACTGACAGAAGCATGGTGGGTATGGAAGGCAAATTCATCTCAAGAGTCAATGTTTAATTCAGCAATCCCACTTCTAAGTGTATATCCAAAATAATTGAAATCAGGATCTCAAAGAGATATCTGCACTTCCATGTTCATTCCAGCATTATTCCCAATAGCCAACATGTGGAAACAACCCACATGTCCACTGACAGATGAATGGATAAATAAAATGTGGTTTATATCTACAAGGGAATATTATGCAGCCTTAAAAAAAGAAGGAGGAGGAGGGAGGAAAGATGGCGGAGGAGTAGGGGACCCTATTTCAACTGGTCCCCGGAATTGAGCTGGGTATCTACCAGACCACTCTGAGCACCCATGAAACCAGCCTGAGATGTAAGAAGATCTGGATCTCTACAAACAGAATATCGCAGGCGGTTGGTTTTGAGGTATGAAGCGGAGAGCCGTGATTCAGATATCGGAGGATAAACGGCGGCCGGAGGGTCCCTGGATGTGGGGATCCTACACCGCCGGTGAGTGACAGCCTCGCGCACTGTGGACAGGGCACAGACTCGCAGACCCGTAGCGGCGGGAAAGAACTTTAGGGCAGCCCCCGGGGTGGAAAACCAGACTGGCAGGGCCGCGCGCACACGAACCACAGGCCCCCCTGGACAGAAACCAGAGCGACGGTCGCGTGCACACAAACTGCAGCCTCCAAGACGGAAACCCGGTGCGCCAGGGTCACGCGGGTGAACTGCAACCCCCGGGGGTGGAAACCCCAAGTGGTGGAGTCACGCGCGCGCGAACTGGGAGCGGCTGGCGGTTTTTTTTTTTTTTTTTTTTTTTTTTTAAAGATTTTTTATTTATTTATTTGACAGAGACAGTGAGAGAGCACAAGCAGGGAGAACAGTAGAGGGAGAGGGAGAAGCAGGCTCCCCGCCAAGCAGGGAGCCCGATGTGGGGCTCGATCCCAGGACCCTGAGATCATGACCTGAGCCGAAGGCAGACGCTTAACCATCTGAGCCACCCAGGTGCCCC
>NW_022589713.1:10943474-11115852 GCF_004348235.1 Phoca vitulina | reverse complement strand
GGGGGGGGGATTTGGAGGGAGAGATGAACCATGAGAGACTACGGACCTGAGAAACAAAGAGGGTTTTAGAGGGGAGGGGGGAGGGGGGATTGGTTAGCCCGGTGATGGGTATTAAGGAGGGCACGTACTACATGGAACACTGGGTGTTATACGAAAACAATGGATCATGGATCACTACATCAAAAACTAATGATGTATTGTATGGTGACTAACATAACATAATAAAATTAAAAACTACAAAAAAAAAAGAAGGAAATGCTGTCATAAGTTATTACATGAATGAATCTCAAGGACATTATGGAAAAAAAAAAAAAAGAGACTGGATGTTTAAACCAATGAGGAAAAATTACTTTCGCAATGGAAGAGGTCCAATGTCATCCACCTGCCACTCATGGATCAACCAATACCACTAGATAATGGTGTTATACTGAACATTCGCTATTGGCATCTGTGGTTTAGAAATTGGACATTTACCAGAGAAAATAAGGACGTCAATAATGATGAAGAAAAGTCCATGTTGTTGAGATCATACATAGCCTACATTCCTGTTGATATGGCTATATTTTTATAATTAAAAATCAAACAAACAAACAAACCCAGGATGGATGCAAGAGTAGGCCACCAGTCCTGTAGTGGGACATCTTTCCCACATGATTAGTGATGTCCACCTCTGCAGTAGATGCCCTTAGAGGGACACACACATGGAACGTACATGCCGATTTGGCAATCTGTTCATATAACTCCTCTCGACCTGCTTGCCATCAGTCTTCCAATCTTCTTCTTTTCAAGTGTTTGATCAATGAGGACGTCATGAAGGAGAGTAGAACTTCCCTTAAGCCATGTCTCTCAAAGTCATGAACAACCAAATAGATGGTCTAAAGTCTTAAATATGAGAATGTTGATCTTCACCAACATCCTCCAGGATCACCGCTGACTGGAACTGCAATGTGGCAGTGGTTCATGTGCAGGCTATGGCTGTATATTGTGCAAATTCTCTGTAAACCGAGACTGACCATTTCTTCCTCCAACAACTGGTCCTAGAAAGCCCACATGAGACCATAGTGTTTGATGAATAAAGGAACAGTAATGCAGCAGAAGTAAGTGTCATGCAAGCATGAGTCATCTATTCATGCTATTTGCTTGTGCCGTCAGGATCTGCTCAAGCCAACTTTTACATGCCAATTCCATTTTATGATGGACTGCTGCTGCACATGTCCAACTTTAATATAAGAAGTGTTTCAAGTTTGTATATTCAAATTAAATTATAATTCTATGATGTTTGCCATTGGATTTGGGGCCTAATCCTCTAACATGTCTTCTCCGCTACTGCAGAAGATTAGATATAATTTTGAGGTTTCCATAACGTCTCTTTGGTTCTCTATGACATGAACAAAGAACTCAAAGCTCTCAGTCTATAATCTTTCTGTAAGTTCGTCAAAGCTGTCAAAAGCAGCCATTCCAAGGACAGTGCTTGAAATCATTATTACTGCCATAATGGGTAGTAGCAGTTGCTACTTGTTTTCCCAGGGCCTTGCCTTTGACTGGCACTTAATTCCATGAAATCATGGGCTCACTTAAGTAATTTAAGCCCCTGCATGCCAGGTATTAGTAGTATCCTATTTTCCTACCTGCAAGGAGGTCATTGTTACAGTCGCACCCAAACAGAGAAGGAACCCAGCCTTATAAACCCATCTTGAAAGCCTGACACTTGGAATAACTACTAATAACAAGAAGTTTGTCAGTCAAGGTATAATCAGGAAAATAAAACCATCCAGAGTCATAAACAGAAAGAATTCAATGCAGTAAAATGGTTAAAAAGGTGATGGAAAAGGCTGAGAAACAAATCAGGGAGTGATGGGGCAATCCAGAGAGAAGCAAGAGCAAGAACTGCTACCAGCCCTTGGCTGAAGTGGCAGAGAGATCAGAAGGTATTACTGGAATCCAGGGCCCAAGAAAATTGGAAGAATGTGAATTGGAAACACCTGGAACCAAATAAGAGCCATGACAACGGCCTCTATGCCATCTTATGCAGAATCAGAGGGAGATAGCACTGCAACATCTGCTTTCCACATCTCTTATAATCTGTGGCAGAACCTCCCTGTAGCCAAACCCCAATAGAAAAGGGCTAGTCCAGGAGAATGAAACCAGCAGAGATCAGCCCATTTGTGATTCAGCAGGGCAGGATAAGGGCAGGGAATGTATCTGAAGGTAAATAGGCACAGGGCCAAAGCAAATCATTTTTTTAGACACAGTTAAACTGAGATCAACACATAAGGTAAAGATCTGGTATAGTAAATATTTATCTTAAAAATTCCTTAAGTTGCCCAAACAGCACAGCAAAGGGCCTTTAACCACAAGAGGCATCTCAGCCTAGAGAGAGGCTCATACAGTATGGTTCATAGGAGAACAGAGACCAACCAAAGAAAATCAGATTTCTGTGTCCTCCTCTCCACACTGGGGTGTATGTACATTAAATGGAATAGCAGAGACAATAGTTCAAGTAGAGAAAGTTAAATGTGCATATCTTATGACTCCACTATTCTTTACACAATTGTATTAGTAAGACTTAGAATCAATAATAAAAGCCCTGAGGTAAAAATTATTCAGCCCACTCAACATGCACCAAACGTGTGAGGCCAAAGATGTGGATCTAGTTGTTCAGCCAGGAGAACTTTGGGAGAACGGGCCAGGCATGTTGGTTTTACCCAGTGAGAAAGTTGTAATCTTCAGAGTAGAGGGAACGGGGCAGGGATGGGGTTGGCTTTAGAATGGAGTTTATCTCTGGTTGATCTCTTGAGAGACAGGGGGAGGAAATTAGATCCGAGAGAGCAGTTTCTTCTAATTCTGTAAAACACTAGGATCACAAACTTTTTAGGCTTGAATCCTGTCTTAAAAAATATAACACAAATGGGAGAGAGATATTAGGATAGTTCAACGATTGCCCTCAAACTTGGACACCATGAGCATAGGAGCACCAAGGGTGCCAAGAAGAGCATTAGTGGAACAGTGAGAATGATCACCATGCCTGGCAAAACAATACCCTTCCATAGCCAGAGATTTTGGTGGCTAGGAAAGCAGCAACTGAAAGCTGCAGCAGTAAGAATTCCCAGAAAGATATGGAAAGGAGAAGCATATTGCAGAGTGTTAGGGTGCTGTTTTTTAAAGGTGAGGACCACAGCCAATAAAATTTGCGTTTTTACTAGTTTGCTTCATATGTATTCATAGGTTTATAAGACCTAGGGAAATGTGGGTTACATGTAGATAGATGGAGTAGGCCCAGATGATGATTGGGCAAAATTTGGGTAAGAAATTCCCTTGAAGAATTTTTCCGTGGTGAATCTATTTCCATCTGAGTATCCTGTAAATTATAAAGCCATTTTCTGAAATTCTATTTTTCACCCCTTCTCTATTTTTCTAATCTATTGTCATGGCTTATAACAAAGTACACATTAGGATAACATGGAGAGCTTCTTTATAATACTAATGACTCATTAACACTACAACACTCTGACCTGTGTCCCTGATGTGACACAAGGAGAATCAAACTCCTCAGAATGTAAAACATTTTGCAAAGACACCTATCCTGGATTTTACAGAGGATCCAGTGTAATGAAGAACAGAAAGGGAGAGAGAATCTTCTAGACTGGGACAAACTAAAGCCATAAAGGAGTCCCATTTGTAAGGAAACTTGATTGGATCCTATATAGGAAAAAATAATATATATTTTTAATATCTTCCAATATACTACATCTTTGAAAAGAATAAGGATGCTATTAACACTTGCACCAGGACAACAGGCAAAAAGAGGGATTTCCCCAAAGAAGGATGCACTGTCTCCTAGTTATAAAGGACATTTTTCAGAGAATTTTCAGGGAAAGATGAGGATGAACTATGTATTGAAAGATGTTATTGAATTAGGTTAATTTTTCTTAGGGGTGATGGTGTCATGGTTGTATAAGAGAAAGTCATTATTCTTGGAAGCTGTATGTATATTGAAGTATTTAAAGATAAAGTGTCATGATGCATTCAGTCTTCTTTTGGATGATTTGACAAAAGGGAAGTGTGTATGTGTGTGTGTATGTGTGTGTGTGTGTAGGAAGAAAGAGAGATGGAGCTAGTATAATAATATGTTAATAATTAAGGTAAAAGATTGTATGTTTCCATTGTGCTGTTATTCTAACTTTTCCATGGGTTAGAATTCTTACTCCCACTCCTCCTCCAAACAAGTCAACTAGTGAAAAAAATAGATAATAAACATTAGAATATATGCTTAGGTTAGGCTCTGCCTTTGGCTCAGGTCATGATCATAGGGTCCTGGGATCGAGCCCCACGTTGGGCTCCCTGCTCAGCGGGGAGTCTTCTCCTCCCTCTCCCTCTGCCCCTCCGCCTGCTTGTGCACTCCTGCGTGATCTTTCTTGCTCTCAAATGAATAAATAAATAATCTTTAAAAAAAGGAGGGGGGTCACCTGGGTGACTCAGTCGGTTAGAATATATGCCTAAGAAAAACAACAGAAAACCCTGATTCCTAACTCCCTACTGCACTCCCAGTGATTCAGATTTAATTGGTGTGGGATGAGATCAGTATCAGTATATGTTAAAGGCTCTCAAGCAGGTCTGAAAACCATTAGCTTTGACAATTATTTATGTGCTGGTAACTTTTAGGCCCTACTCACTGCTCTCCCGTTTTGTACTACTGTTCTGCAGTTCTGCAGTTCTAACTGATGGATATCTTCATCTCTAGACTGTCTGGTCCTTACAATGCCTCAAGACATAGTTTTCATCTTTCTCTACCATCCCCATTTCTTCCAGACAGTTTCTATTAATTGTTTTTCTATGTTTACTCATGGTACCTACATTCTCCCAAGAACTGAAGCTAAAATACAGTGAGTCATTTATTTCCCTCGCCCCCCATCAAATCAGAATCAGTGTTGCCAGCTTCCCCTCTCCACTGCCATCTTCATGACCATTATGAAAGACCTTACTGTCTCTCTTACTGTATCATTAGAAGAGTCTAATGGTCCCTTATTGCTATTACATACCCTTCTCCAGTCAATCGTATGCACTACAACCGAAGCATCCACAACCAATCATAAAAAAAAATAACCTTTTAATTATCCATGTCAAAATAGAATATTATTAAGCTACTAAATGAAATGAAAGTTTTACTTCCTGACTTTTAAAATTCTCCACTATTTTATCACAACTTAAAACTCCAGGCTTGTGGCACCTGGGGTGGCTCAGTCAGTTAGGCAACTGACTCGATTTCTGCTAAGGTCATGATCTCAGGGTCTTGAGATCAAGTCCCCCATCAGGCTCTGCACTGGGCATAGATCCTGCTTAAGACTCTCTCTCTCTCTCTACCTCTACCCCTCCACCACCCCCCCCAAACAAACAAACAAAACAAAACAAAACTCCAGGTTTATTCCACATAACACCATAAGCCTACCTTATATTTGAGTGAAAATTCAGACCTGCCTTTTCATGATCTGTACCATATTGAGATTGTTCCTTGCACATTAATGCCCTCATCTACAACTTATTCTTCAAAGGCAAGTACAGCCTTCCTATAAAAAGCCCCTATTCCCTTTTGATGAATCCCCAGAGGATTTCATTTATATCAAACCCACTTTCTCACATCTAATATTTGGAAACTGAGGTGTTTTGGTTTTTTTTGTTGTTGTTGTTATTTTAAGTAGGCTCCACACCCAGCCTGGAGCCCAAAGCAGGGCTTGAACTCATGACTGTGAGATCAAGACCTGAGCTGAGATCAAGAGTCAGATGCTTAACTGACTGAGCTATCCAGATGCCATAAACTGAAGTCTTGAATAAAGGGAGCCCTTAGGTAGATTCCTCACTCTACCCTTTCTTGTATCTCTATTCCTACTTTCATGTACTCCTCTCTGCTCAGAGAAATGGTGCCTTACTTGCAGTTCCCAAGTTGGTTTTTATTTTCCAGACTTCCTTATCTGATCTTTTTAATACCAGCAAGGTATTGACTTGGAGAAAACAACCAAAATGAACCTTTAGTTGTGTATGTTCTTAGGTAGCTATTCCACATGTACCTCATGTGGTCTGGTAGCTTTGTAAAACTTTTACCTCTCTTATAGTCATTTTCTATCTTTCATTATAATTACGCAAGATCCCTTCCATTATACTATAATCTTATTAAGGATAAGAAGTGTCTTATCCATTTCTATAAACTTTGCAATCCTTAGAAGTTTGCATATGTTTGTTGTTCAATAAATGTATACTGACCTGAACTGAACAAGTGTTTTTAGTGTTCTATACAAATCATCTTACTGTGCTCTAAAAAAATTACAAAATGATTATGATTATCTCTATTGTTCTTTTCACAATAAAGTAAAATATTTTCATTTGAAATTATATTTGGTGGGTTACAGCTGATTTCTGTACCAATAAATTAAACTCTGGATCATGGGAAGAATAAGAATTGTAGAAAATGTTGGGAAGGCAGAATAAGAGGTTTGTAGAAACTGACTAGTAAATGAGAAATAATGCTCTTTTTTATTAGATTAAACTAGCTTGAAACTGATATTTATTAAAATTTAAATTGATGAATGCTGGAAAACAGTACACAGAAACCTGTAATTCCATCTTGCAATTCTAATGATAGTGAAGAACTAAACAAAATGTTCTCTGTCATTTTTTATACTACTATAACCTTTGGATGAAATTACAGTCTTATACCAAAGTGCATTTGAAAAAGAATATCCCTGCCCATATTAAATGCAACATATGGGAAAACATTACTTGTAATGAATATCTGTATAACATAATTTTATGTAAACACCTGCTAAGTACAAATGTGTTATTGTGTTTCAATCCCTAATGCTGTGACTGTTTAAAATATAAAGGAAAAGGAGAAAGAGAAAGGTTCTACTGTTTTATCTCAAAGGAAAAAAAGATATGTGCAATTGCTGGATCGTATGGTAGTTCTATTTTCAACTTTTTGAGGAACCTCCATACTGTTTTCCAGAGTGGCTCCACCAGCTTGCATTCCCACCAACAGTGTAGCAGGGTACTAGGTATTTACCTCAAAGATACAAATGTAGGGATCCGAAGGGGTACGTGCACCCCAATGTTTATAGCAGCAATGTCCACAATAGCCAAACTATGGAAAGAGCCAAGATGTCCATCGACAGATGAATGGATAAAGAAGATGTGGTATATATATATACAATGGAATATTAGGCAGCCATCAAAAGGAATGAAATCTTGCCATTTGCAATGACGTGGATGGAACTGGAGGGTATTATGCTGAGCGAAATAAGTCAATCAGAGAAAGACAAGTATCATATGATCTCACTGATATGAGGAATTCTTAATCTCAGGAAACAAACTGAGGGTTGCTGGAGTGAGGGGGGGTGGGAGGGATGGGGTGGCTGGGTGATAGACATTGGGGAGGGTACGTGCTATGGTGAGCACTGTGAATTTTGTAAGACTGTTGAATCACAGACCTGTACCTCTGAAACAAACATTTTTAACATTATATGTTTAAAAAAAGAAGAAGAAGAAGAAGATAGCAGGAAGGGAAGAATGAAGGGGGGAAAATCGGAGGGGGAGATGAACCATGAGAGACTATGGACTCTGAGAAACAAACTGAGGGTTCTAGAGGGGAGGGGGGTGGGGGGATGGATTAGCCTGGTGATGGGCATTAAAGAAGGCACATACTGCATGGAGCACTGGGTGTTATACACAAGCAATGAACACATGGAACACTACATCAAAAACTAATGATGTAATGTATGGTGATTAACATAACATAATAAAAAAAAACTTAAAAAAAAAGAAAAAAGATATATACTTCTTTATAACATTTTGAGGCCATGAAATATGCTATTTCTTTTAGCAGCACAATTATTCTTAACATTTGACACTTCCACTCAAAATAAGAACTATCTTTCTTCTTAATCTTCTGGCCATGTTTATTATTTCATTGAACAAGTTGTCAAAAAAGTAAAAAATTATACAGAACCCAAAATGCAAGGTGTAAAGGTACAAAATAGGAAAAAAAAATAAGATGTCATCTGAAAACGAAAGAAGAGATAGACCAAAGAGAAAAATCAATGATTAAAAATATCCTTATCTCGATCACATGTCATGATGTAAAAGATAGTTTTAAAAATAAACACAAATCTCAATTGTAGAGGTGAACAGAAGTAAAATTATTTTACCTAAACAAATTTGTCAGAAGAACTAGGATAGAATTAAAGGAATTTTAACAGAAATTGGAGAGGAAATATTAAAATTCTTCCAAAAACGAATTACTATTTTTTATGTAAATAAAATATCAGAATACATCTTTTATTAAATGTGTACTTCACCATACATCAGCTTGTATATATTTACTACTTAATCAGTTTTCTTTGGAAGATCTTCCCTGATGAGGTTTATACATATGTATTTTAAAATAAAAATTCTTGAATCATGTAGTATTTTCTTCATAAGTAAAAAGTATTTTCTCAATAGTTACAGGTAAATATTTTTTATACTTCATGCAAATAATAACACAATTTTTTTTATTTTTCCTTTATTACTTAGATAAGTTTTGTTTGTTTTTATAGATAGCATTCTTTCATTGCTTCTTTCAAATCACTATTCCCTTTTATAAAGTTTTGATATTGGAGAGGATTGCTTAAAAAAATTTTTTTCCTAAATAAATTTCCATCATCTTTTCTTCCATCTTTCCCCTCCTCTGTAATTAGGCTTTATTTGTATACATACATCTATAATGTGAAATAAAATTTAGTCTCTTCTAAAGAACCTAATTTTGTCTTATTCCACATCCCACCATCAGTCCCAAAATAGATTTCCGACTCCAGGCTCATCAAGTTTCTTAAAGCAACCATTTTAAATTCTGGGCTATCTACAAAGTAAGTTAATAGATATTGAGAGAGGTAGCCTTTGTATTTACAGATACATATACTCCAAAGTCAGTCATATCATTCATTCACATCCTTACATCCTACTAGTCAATAACTGTGTTAGCTCTACTGTGAAAATATATTCAGACTCCAACCATTTCTTGCCATCTTTACCATGACCTCCCAGTACATAATTTCTCACCTAAATTATTATCAGTCTCCTAACTGGTTTCTCTCTTCTACTCTTTTTTTTTTTTTTTTTAAAGGTTTTTTATTTATTTTGACAGAGAGAAAGACAGCCAGAGAGGGAACACAAGCAGGGGGAGTGGGAGAGTGAGAAGCAGGCTTCCCGCGGAGCAGGGAGCCTGATGTGGGGCTCGATCCCAGGACTCTGGGATCATGACCTGAGCCAAAGGCAGACGCTTAATGACTGAGCCACCCAGGCGCCCCTCTCTCTTCTACTCTTGCCACCCAACCCCCCCATACCTGTTACCCCACTCCTGTGTCCTATTGCCAATCTACTGTCAAAATTCTCTCCATTTCTACCAATTCACTCAGGATGAAAGTCAAAGCCTTAGTAACTGCCTAAACACTGCATGATCTGACTCCCATTGGCTAAACACTGCATGATTTGACCTCATTCCTTACCAATCTTCCCCTCACTTCTACTTCAGCTACACTGGATTTCCTGCTTTTCCTGTAGCATGCCACACTTGCTTCCCCCTCAACATTTCTGTATCTAAAGGAGTAACCAAAGTGTTTTCTTCTCATCAGGTTCAACAGGACATTGTAAGTGTCACTACAGTCACCTTGTGTCACATTTGTTCAAATCTGTTTTGAGTTCCTACTTTGCCAACTAATGTGTTAAGCTTATAAATACAAATATGCAAAAAAAAAAAAAAAAAAAGCGCCAATTTCCAAAAGGAGCAGTCTAGTGGAGATGATAAATGCTATAATGGAGATAAGCACAGGGAGCTATCAACCCAGAAGATGGACCAGTTCATATTGTAGATACTCAAGCTTCCCAAAAGAGTTCAGCCTTGAAGGACTAGCAAGGGTTTTGAAAGCTTAGAAGAAATTCAGAGGGAATTTCAGGCAAAAGACATAGGCACAGAATAGTAGAGGATGTAATTTATTTGGAGAACTGCAAGCTAAGTTCCTCTTCAATTTATAGTAGGGCTCTGAGAAATGATAAGACTGGAAAAGACAAGGGGGTTGGGGCACCTGGGTGGCTCAGTCGTTAAGCATCTGCCTTCAGCTCAGGTCATGATCCTGGAGTCCTGGGATGGAGCCCCGCCTCAGGCTGCCTGCTCAGCAGGGACTCTGCTTCTCCCTCTGTCCCTCACCCAACTCCTGGTCTCACTCTCTCTCTCTCAAATAAATAAAATCTTTAGGGGCGCCTGGGTGGCTCAGATGGTTAAGCCTCTGCCTTCGGCTCAGGTCATGATCCCGGGGTCCTGGGATCGAGCCCCGCATCGGGCTCCCTGCTCCGCGGGAAGCCTGCTTCTCCCCCTCCTTCCTGCTCGAGCTCTCTCTATCTCTGTCTCTCTCAAATAAATAAATAAAATATTTAAAAAATAAAAAAATAAAAAAAATAAAATCTTTAAAGAAAAGAAAAAAAATGAAAGAAAACAAAGGGGCTGTATGCATATATATGTGTATTCTTGCATTAATTCAATAATTTTTCTGTGACTTACCCTGTACCAGGTTCTGAAGTAACACTGTAGTGGCCAACAATATATGGATTTTATGCTCATACTGTTTAAAATATAGTAGGAAATAGCATGTGATTTAAAGGGGAAACTCCAAAGTGTTATGAGAGTGAGCAGAAGCAGGCGTTAAGTCAGACTTGGCAAGTTAAGGGACACTTTTCCAAAAAATTAACAACAAAGGAGACATCTGAAGGCTACATAGGCATTAGCCAGTGCTTTAGGCTGAAACAGGTCCCCCTCCCATTCATATGTTGAAGTCCTAACCTCTAGAACCTCAGAATGTGACGGTATTTGGGAATAGGACTTTTAATGAGGTGACTAAGTGAGCACAAAGCTGTTAGGGTGGCCCTAATCCAATCTAACTTGTGTCCTTATAAGAGCAGGAAATTTGAACACGGGGGAGACACTATGGGTGCAAGTGCATGTGCACAGGTGGATGACCATGTACATTTTATTTGATTCCACTTTCTCTTTTCTCAGCAGATCATGTACACTTCTTTGTTGTTGTTTTAACTTTTTTTAGTGGCTGCCCTAGAGTTTGCAATATACATTTACAACTAATCCAAATCAACTTTCAAATAATGCTATACTACTTCACAGACAGTATAAATACCTTATAAAACAAAGTGATTTTAATTCTTTCCTTTCATTTCTATTATTACGCTGTCATTCATTTCACTTAGATCTAAGCATGCGTAGCATATATATACATATATAGATATATAATCAATGAACATACATCATCAAATACATTGTTGTTATTGTTATTTTGAACAAACTGTTATCTGTTACATTAAGAATAAGAAAAACAGAAGTTTTCATTTCACCTATGCTTATCCTCCAGTGCTCATCTTTTTTTGAATGTAGAGCAGAGTATCTGAACCATATAAATTTCCTTCTCTTTAAAGAACTTCTGGGGATGCCTGTTTGGCTCAGTCAGTTAGGCGTATGCCTATGGCTCAGGTCATCATCCCAGGGGCCTGGGATCGAGTCCCACCTCAGGCTCCTTGCTTAGCAGGGAGCCTGCTTCTCCCTCTACCTGCCACTCCCCCTGCTTGTGCTCTCTCTCTCTCTGACAAATAAATAAAATCTTTAAAAAAAAAAAAAAAACTTCTGTTAACATATCTTGCAGTGCAGTTCTGCTGACAACAAAGTTCCTCAATTTTTGTTTGTCTGAGAAAGTCTTTATATCTCCTTCACTTTTGAAAGATAATTTTGCAGGATACAAAAGTCGAGGTTTTTTTCTCTCTCAAAGCTGTAAATATTTTAATTTACCCTATTCTTGCATCATTTCTCAGGAGAAATTGCATATAACACTTATTTTTGTTCCTGGATAGATAAGGTGCTTTTTTTCCTCTCCTTCTTTTAGGATTTTTTCTTTATCTTTAATTTGAAAATGATATGTCTAGGTCTTGGTTTTGGGGGCATTTATCCTACATGGTGTCCCCTGATACTTATAGGTCTGTGGGCTGCTATCTGACTTTAATTTGGGGAAATTCTCAGTCATTACTGTTTCAAATATTTCACCTATTCCTTCCTCTCTTTCTTGTCCTTCTAGTATTCCCATTGCACATATGTTATACCTTTTGTGGTTGTCCCACAGTCTGGGATTTCTTTTTTTGGTCTTTCTTTTCTTTTTTCATTTTGTTTTGTTTTGTTTTTCTTTTTTCAAGGATTCTATTGATCTTTTAGTTCAGGGATTCTTTCCTCAGCTGTGTTTAGTCTACTAAAAAGCCCATCAAAGGCATTCTTCATTTCTCTCCCAGTGTTTTTGATCTCTAGCATTTTGTTTGTTTGTTTGTTTCTTTCTTTCTTTCTTAGGATATTTTCATCTCTCTGCTTACATTGCCCATCTGTTTTGCATGCTACCTACTTTATCCATTAGGGCCCTTACCATATTAATCGTCGTTGTTTAAAATTTTTAATCTAATAATTCCAGCATCCCTGCCATGCCTGGTTCTGATGCTTGCTCTGTCTCATAAAACTGTATTTTGCCTTTTGATAGGCCCTGTAATTTTTTGTGATGGCTGGGCATCATGTGAAAGGTAAAAGAAACTGCTGTAAATAAGCCTTTGGTAAGCTGGTGGTGAGGCGTGAGGGGTGAAAAGCATTTTGTAATCCTCTAATTAGCCTTCAGTGTTTTAGTGAGCTATGCCTCTTGTCTAAATTTCACAAGTATTCCTTGGTTTTTTCCCTCCTCCCTTAGGTGGCATAAGATGGCTAGAGTGGGCTGGAGTTAGGTATTTTATTTCTGTCACATGGAAGCCTAGAGCCAGCTGGATTTGAGTATTTCCCTTCCCCAGGCCATTTGGGCTTTGATAACACCTTATTAGGGTAGGCTCTTATTAACTAGTTTCCCCTAAGGGCAGGCCTTAATAAAAATGGAGTGCTCTGGTGAATTTCAAAATGGTTCCTTTCCTCTGCCCCTGAAGGAAGACCAAGAGGGTTTTTCATCAACATTTACTGTGGGAATCTGGTCAGGCTCTTGTAGGTAAATCTTACATTATTAATGCTCTCCTGTGACTGAGTCTTCTTAGAGTTTTTGACCCAGAGTTGTCTTCACTGAGCCTCCAGTATTTCATTAATTATGGTTCTGTTTTTCCTGCCCAGGAACTGGTTCAAGGAACATTTCCACTCTTGAGTCTCTGACTTGGTAAGTTGTGATTCCCTGTATTTTTTTGTTTCTTCTCTAGTCTTGGAGACAGCACTTTGTTCCGTGTCCTCTCCTCTCTTACAGATCCAAAAAGAATTGTTACTCTAACCTGTTTGGATTTTACTTGTTAGGTCAGAGCGGTTAATTCCAAGGTCTTTGCATGAAGAAACAGAAACCAAAATCTTTTTAAATAAGAATGTTCTGTAATCTTTTTAAATAAGTATTTTTATGCTATTAAGTATATACTTGATGTAAAAACAGTTGGAAAGTATATATAATTATTAAGATAAAAATCCATGCGTAATTCCACCAAGGAAAGAGAACCATGTAAGCTTTGCAAATATTTTAGAGATTCATACATGTCTACATCTAGGATCACAGTTCACAAAGATCTTTAAATCCTCCACTATTATTATTTATTACATGTGCATAGTCCAATGTTGTTAAGAAGTCTTTGAAAACATTGCTTAATGTCTATATAATGTCTTGTTCAAGTAATATTCCATAATTTATTCAACATTTTCCTATTATTGGTGATTGAAGTCATTTTAAAATTTTCACTAATATAATTATTCAGCAATAAATATCCCTAAAAGTAAGACTTAATTTCTTTTTTTTTTTTAAGATTTTATTTATTTATTTGACAGAGAGAGAGAGAACACAAGCAGGGGGAGTGGCAGAGGGAGAGGGAGAGGGAGAGGGAGAAGCAGACCCCCAGCTGAGCAGGGAGGGTCCTGGGGTCAAGCCCCGAGCTGAAGGCAGACGCTTAACCAACTGAGCCACCCAGGCGCCCCAGTGAGTCTTTATTTCTGATTGTTTTGTTAAGATGTTTTCTTAGAATCAAACTGTTGGGGCAAGAGATTCAAACTTTCCAAGGCCCTTAATGAATTTTTACTAAATATCTTTACAGAAAAGCTGTGACAATTTACCCTCCCACCTGAAGAACTTTAGAGAGGCTTTTTCACCCACTGAAGAAAGAGACCACTTACTATCTAAAATAAAAAGCTGCCTTTATTGCTTGCTTATGTATGGGAGAGATGTACTAATAAGTCCACAGTGTGTCAGAGCTGTCTTATGTAAATGGCTTTTCTCTGAGAAGTGTGAAGTTAAGGAAATATAAGAATTTCAAAAATGAGAGGGTTAGGAAATTCCTGATTTTCATGTGTCACAGGTGTGAGGCTAAGGTTGACTGGCTAACTTTTAAACCTGGGGCACTGTCACCTGTTGTTGGACTTTCAAGAGGTATGGCTATGATGCAAAATGTCATTGAACAACTGAGATGAGTTTAATCCCAGTTCTGCTTTGTTACTTGGCCACTATTTAGGATTATGACCAAAGAACTATCAGTTTTGTATTATTTGGATTACTAATTAAATTGAATTTTCTTTATCTGTGTCTATTATCCCTTTTACATGTGTTCTTTGCTAATCTGTTTGGTCCATTTATACAAGATGTTCTTTTAATTAATTTGTGTGACTGCATTTAAGATTTATGAAAAAAGTTTTGGCTAGCATGTACAAAGAAAACATTTCTCAGTTTATTATTTGCTTTTCAAATTTTAAATACTGAAGAATTTCTCTTTGTTTATTTTATAGATGTACCCAAATTTTCTTTTTTCTTTTTCTTTTTCTTTTTCTTTTGTTGTTGTATGTAGTTAACACACAATGTTATATTAGTTTCAGGTGTACAACTTAGTGATTTGACAAGTTTATACATTATGTTATGTTCACCACAAATGTAGCTACCATCTGTCTTCTTAAATTCCTCTTACATTATCCTGATTATATTCTTTATGTTGTGCTGTGACTTAATCATTCTATAACTAGAAGATTGTATCCCCCTCTCCTCTTCACCCATTTTGCCTAACCTCCCCCCTCCCTCCCTTCTGGCAACCATCAGTTGTTCTCAGTATTTATAAGTGTGATTCTGCTTTTTGTTTATTCATTTGTAGGTTTTTGGGTTTGGGGGTTTTTCCTTTGTTTGGATTCCACGTATGAGTGGAATCATATGGTATTTGTCTTTCTCTGACTGATTTATTTTACTTAGCATAATACCCTCCAGGTCCATCCATGTTGTCTCAAATGGCATGATCTCATCCTTTTTTATGGCTCTGTAATAATCCATCATTTATATACACCACTTTTTCCTTATCCCTTCATCTATTAATGGACACTTAGGTTCCTTCCATATCTTGGCTATTGTAAATAATGCTGCAATAAATATAGAGGTGCATATATCTTTTTGAAGTAGTGTTTTTGGTTGTTCTGGGTAAATACGAAGTAGAGAAATTACTGGATGATATAATATTTCTATTTTTAATTTTCTAAGAAAGCTCCATACTGTTTTCCACAATGACTGCACCAATTTTTTTTATATTTCCACCAACATTGCACAAGAGTTCCTTTTTATCCACATCCTTGCCAACGCTTGTTGTTTCTTGTGCTTATTGTTTTAGCCATTCTAACAGGTGTAAAGTGGTATCTCTTTATGATTTTCATTTTCATTTACCTGATGATGAATGATATTGAGCATTTTTTCATGTGTCTATTGGTCATTTTTATGCCTTCTGTGGAAAAATGTCTATTCAGGTCCTTTATTTTTGAAATGGATTTTTTGTTTATTGGTTCCTTTTTTTCAGTGTTGATTTGAATAAGTTATTTACATATTTTGGAAATTAACCCTTATTGGATATATCTTTTATAAATATCTCCTCCCATTCTGTCAATTGCCTTGTCATTTTGTTGATAGTTTCCTTTGCTGGGTAGAAGCTTTTTATTTTGATGTAGTCCCAATAATTTATTTTTGCTTTTGTTTCCCTTGCCTTGGGAGACATGTCTAGAAAAATGTTGCTATGGCTAATGTCAGAGAATTTATTGCCTGTGTTCTCTTCTAGGATATTTATGATTTCAGGTCTCACATTTAGGTCTTTAATCCATTTTGAGTTTATTTTTGTGTGTGGTATAAGAAAGTGGTCCAGTTTCATTATTTCACATGTAGCTGTTCAGTTTTCCCAGCACCATTTATTGAAGACTTTTTCCCATTGTAGATTCTTACTTCATTTGTCATTTATTAATTGACCATATAAGGGTTTATTTCTGGACTCTCTCTTTTGTTCTATTGATCTATGTGTCTGTTTTTGTGCCAGTACCATATTGTTTTGATTACTACAGCTTTGTAATGTATCTTGAAATCTGGTATTGTGTTATCTCTAGTTTTGTTCTTTTTCAAGATTGTTTTGGCTATTTGGAGTCTTGTGTGGTTCCGTACAAATTTTAGTAGTATTCTATTTCTGTGAAAAATGCCAATGGTATTTTGATAGGGATTGCACTAAGTGTATAGGTTTCTTTAGGTAAACTGGGCATTTTAATGATATTGAGTCTTCCAATCCATGAGCATGAAATATCTTTTCATTTGTTTGTGTTATCTTCAATTTCTTTCATCAGTGTTTTATACTTGCTGGAGTACAGGTCTTTCACTTGGTTAAGTTTATTCCTGGGTATTATTTTTAGTGCAATTATGAATGGCGTTATTTTTTAAATGTCTCTTTTTGCTTCTTTGTTAGTATTGTATAGAAACACCACCGATTTCTGGGCATTATATTGTATCCTGCCATTTTACTGAATTCATTTATTACTTCTGGTAGTTTTTTGGTGGAATTCTTAGGATTTTCTATGTATAGTATCATGTCATCTGCAAATAGTGACAGTTTAACTTTTTCTTTACCAATATGGATGTGTCATTTATTTTTCTTGTCTGATTGCTGTGGCTAGAACTTCCAGTACTATGTTGAATGGAAGTGGTGAGAGTGGAGGCTTGTTTTTGGCCTAATATGTGGTCTATTCTGGACAATGTTCTATGAGCAGTTGAAAAAAATGTATATTCTGTTTTTGGATGGAATATTCCATGTAGATTGTTCAATTCAAAGACATTGTTATTAATATTTTGTCTGGATAATCTATCCACTGATGTAAATGGGGTGTTAAAGTCCCCTACTATTATTATAATACCATTAATATCTCTTTGTATCCATTAATATTTGCTTTATGTACTTAGGTATTCCAGTGTTGGGTGTGTAGATATTTACATTTGTTATATCCTCTTGGATTGATCCCTTTATCATTATGTAATGCCTCTTTTTGTCTCTTATTATAATCTTTGTTTCAAGTCTGTTTTGTCTGATATAAGTATTGTTACCTTGGCATTTTTTTTGTGTGTGTGTGCTTTCATTTGCATGGTGAATATTTTTCTAGCCCTTCACTTCCAGTCTGCATGTGTCTTAGGTCCAAGGTGAGTCTCTTGTAGCAGCATATATATGGGTCCTTTTTTTTTTTTCCAAAGAGAGAGATAAAGAGTGAGCAAAGCAGGAAAGAGGGAGGGAGGGAAAGAGGGAGAGAGCGAGTGAGTCTCAAGCAGGTTCCAACCCCAGCATGGAGCCTGACTCAGGGCTTGATCTCATGACACAGAGATCATGAGATCATTCATAACCTGAGCAGAAATCAAGTTGGCTGCTTTAACTGACTGAGCCACCCAGGAGCCTCAAGATGGGTCCTTTAAAAAAAAAAAAAAAATTCTGCCATCCTTTGTCTTTTGATTGGAACATTTAGGCCATTTACATTTAAAGTAATTATTAATCATTGAGTACTTATTGTCATTTTCCTATTTGTTTTCTGATTGTTTTGTAGTTCTTCATTTCTTCTTCTCTTGCTCTTTGTGATTGATGAGTTTCAATAGTGTTGTGTTTAGGTTTATTCCTCTTTATTTGTGTATCTATCATAGGTTTTGTTTTTGTGGCTACCATGAAGTTCATATATAACATCCTAGGTAAATAGCAGTCTATATTAATTTGATTATTTAAATTCAAACACATTCTAAAAAAAGAAAAAAAAAACGACTTATTTTTCTTTTTCCACTTTCTTCTCTTTTTACTCCCTCCTGCATGTTTTATGTATATGTTGTCATATTTTACATCTTTTATTCATAATTTTTTATGTCTAATTATGGCCATTTCTTTTCCACTTAAAGAAGTCCCTTTAACATTTTCTTGTAAGGCTGGTTTAGTGGTGATAAACTCCTTTATATTTTGTTTGTCTGAGAAACTCTTAATCTTTCCTCCAAATTTGAATGACAACCTTGCTGGGTAGAGAATTTTTGGTTGTAGGTCTTTCTTTTTTTTCCTTTTAGCACTTTGAATATATCATGCCACTCTCTTATGATCTGCAAAGTTTCTGCTGAAAAATTAGCTGGTAGCCTGATAGATTTTCCCCTGTAGTTAACTTTTTCTCTTGTTGCTTTTAAGATTTTCTCTTTATCTTTAACCTTTGACATTTTAATTATTATGTATCATGAGCAGACCTCTTTGGGTTCATCCTGTTTGGAACTCTCTGTCCTTGTATTTGGATGTATATTTCCTTCTCTAGATTAGGGAAGTTTTCAATTATTATTCAAATACAATTTCTACACCTTCTCTCTTCTTCTGGAGCCCCTATAATGTGAATGTTTGTTTACTTGATATTGTCCAAGAGATCTCTTAATCTATCCTCATTTTTTAAATTCTTTTCTCTTTTTGATGTTCAGCTTGTATGCTTTCCATTACCCTATCTTCCAGATCACTGATACATTCTTCTTTCTCCTCTAATCTACTGGGGATTCTCTGGAGTGTGTGTTTTATATCAGTTATTGTATTCTTCAACTCTGATTGGTTCTTTTCAATATTTTCTATCTCCTTATTGAATGTCTCACTGAGTTCATCCATTTTTTTCTCTAGCTCAGTAAATATCTTTATGATCATTAATTTAAATTCTTTATCAAGCATATTGCTTATCTTTATTTCATTTAGCTCTTTCTCTGAGGTTTTTCTTGTTCTCTCTTTTGGAGCATATTTCTCTGTCCAATTTGCTTGACTTTCTGTATTTGTATGGATTAGGCAGAATGTCTACTTCTCCTATACTTGAAGGAATGGTCTTGTGTATGATGTCCCCTATGCAGACTGTGTGTGCTTGTTGAATGCTGTGTGGCTGGAAATATGGATGTATATGCTAGTTACTCTTGTAAGCCATAGATTTTTACAGACAGAAGAAAGAATAATAATAAAATAAAAATAATAAAATAATGAAACAAAAAAAAACCAAAACAAAAAACAAAACATGAAGAAAGAAAAGAAAAAAAAGGGGGGGGGGAAGAAAATCCCAAAAGAACAAAAATAAAAACAAGACCTGACAAATTAGAAAAAAGGTAAATTTTATTTAAAAAATTAAAAATTAAAACATAGCTGATTTTTTTGTTCTCCAGCACCACAGGGGACGGTATAGCCTTGTGGACCCTGGGCCCACTGAAGTCACAAGCTCACTGTGAGCTGGAACCTATTTCTGTCTGAGCTTTTAAGGCTTTTAAGGTGAAGGAAAAGAGAACATTCCTGCAGCTCCTTCATTCTTTTAAATCCCAGCTTTTCTTTCTCTGTCTCAGATGACCAGGGCTGGTGTGGGCCTGTGGAACCTGAGCCTGCTTACATAGCAAGCTCATTGTGACAATCAGACCCACTCGTTATGGTGTCCAGACCCTGTTCCAGTCTAGGCTTTCAAGATTAATGGGAACATAAACCATATTGTTCTCCAGCCCCTCTGATCTGGAGAGCTTCCCCATAGCTCCTCACTGCTTAGCAGAGTTCTAGTGTTGCCTCTTTTATGCGTTAGTTTCTCTTTTAAACTGTGGTTTTTTATTTCAGTGCCCCAGGACAGAGGAATCTGTTCGTACTTTCCCTCCCCACTGCATTCACAATGTCAGGGGTAGGGGTTCCCTTTGTTACCATGTCTCCATTTCTCTTGCTGTTCTCTTGCCTTTCTATCTTTGGTTGTTCAGAAGCTGTTCAGTCAGCCCTCAGTTCTTCTTCAGGAGGAGTCCTGAAGAACTAGTAGAACTTATTGGGAAGACAAAGGCAAGTTGGAGGTAGGAGGAGTCGTTCTATAAATAAGTGTACTTTGGTGTGTTACATGTAAGAGGTGAGTTCAGGGTCTTCCTGTGTCACCATCTTGGACTGGAACCAAGATGTACCTAACTTTTTTATTCCTAACACCACCACCACATCTCAGGCCTTCGTTTTCTCACATTTAAATTACTGAATTGGCCTATCAGCCAATCTCCCAACACTAGTCCCCTTCCTTCCTAACATTCCTATTACCATAGTTTATCTTCCTAATTCACTGCTTTTATCAAGTCAGTTTTCCTCCATGAAAACCTCAGTGCCTCCTTATGGTTGAAAACAAAATCCTGACATTACAGAATCCTTTCACATGCATGTCCCACTCATAACTTGCTTAAACACAAATACTGGACTCCAAACTGCCTCAAGTATTTGTCCTTCAACATCCATTCAGTTCTTCTTCTTCCTCTTGCCTTTAGTTAATGCCTGTCTTATGCAAATTACACAAGGAATGCTAAGACAAATAAAACCTGCAAATATTCAGAGCAAAGTTGGGAAGTCTTAGAAGTAATCATACAAGTCCTCCATAATGTACTGAGAACTGTGATGCATCTGAGATAGTGGGGAAGAACATGCTTCTCACAGGTGATAATGCTTGAGCTGAATCCTGAATGCCAAAGAAAACCAGCTTCAAAGGCCCAAAATGGAGAGAATGTATGAAAAAACTAGGAGCTCTAATAGTTCTGTATAGACAGAACAGAAAGGGTGATGGTAAGAGATGAGGCTGGAGAGAACAGATGAGCATATGTATAGATCCATGCCAAAAAAAAAAAAAAAAGTGAAGATTCCTTCAGACTAGTTGACCTGAATGCCTGGATGATGTAATATGAGGTGGGAAGGCAGCCGGAATAAAATCATTGTGACCAGGATGACTCCTATTTTCCTGATATAGACAATATGGTAGATTCTGGATTTGTAGACAAGGAACTAGAGGAAAAGTAGGCTTGAGGTGGGAGAGTAGATTCATATGGTAATATATTGAGTTTGCACTGCCCGGGAGAAATACAAATTCAGAAGTTCAACTGGATTTTGTCCTTCTCTGTCATTACCCACATTAGTCCCTCTACCTATAGTGCCCTCCTTGTCTCTCCCAACTCGTCAAATCCTACCCAATCTACAGCCTAAGTCCCAGTCAATGGTCATAAAAATCTTTATCTACATGAACTCAAATGAAACATTTACCCAAAAACTGTTTAAATGCTGCTTGTCCAAATAGTCTTGTCTTTCAATAAAGCTGCTCTTCCTTATATGGCCCCACATGAGACAGGTTGGCACATTGTACAGACAATTCTTTTGTCTGTTTTGATTTCAATTCCACAGCAACTAGTAGAACTTATTGGGAAGACAAAGGCAAGTTGGAGGTAGATTTGAGGGAAGAATTATGCTTTGGGGGAAATATACACTTATTACTGTGAATTATTTAGCCCAGTCATTGTGAAGGATAACAGAGACTCACTAGAGAAGTGGCTTCCCAGTAAAGGGTCACAGGTTGTATTGCATTTTGTGTAGAGGGTATGCCAGGGCCATAATGTATCTTAATAGATGGAGTCCTACGCTGTGACCCTTGTCATGTTCTGTACAGTAGTGAATTATTAACTTTTATTAGTAAGAGAAGAGTGTTTTCCTAGAGATTAATAGGTATTGAAATCCATAGCTCTCAGATTTGAATAATACTAAAGCTCCCTTCCCCCTCTGCCTTCCAACATAATAAAGCTTTAATATGAATTAGGTTTTCAAAAAAATTGCAATAATAGAGAAAGACACATATTATATGCTAATATTCAGGATACATAGTAATGGCCAAGGAGTGTGCCTTATGCTTATAGCTGATGAATCATAAGCATTGAATACTATTTTGTTATTTCCTATATGTGACAAAAAATTCTTACTAATATTTTTAATGATACTTATGTACCAACAGTCCTTGCCTAATCAAATGAAACAGACTTGAACACAGATAACAAAGACTTATATCCTCTTCCTAAATCAAATGACATCTTTTCAGAGACCATTCTTAACAATAAAAAAGAAGTGTGAATGAACAGATTTTCTACATACTTAGTACGGTGAGAAAACAATTGTGCTGCATGTCTAAGTTTTGTGATTCTTTGAATTAAAGATTACTGGGGTTATGTTTAAAAGGAGCCCAATTCACAGTAGTATAGGTTAGCAATTCTAAAATTACTATCTGTGGCTTTTAGGTTGGAGCATATGAGTAAATATATTGAGAATGATGAAAGCTATATTTCTTCTGTTGGTGAAAGGAGTTAGAAATTTGAGAAGGAAGAAGACCAGAATAAACTCTGTATAATCAATTAAAATTGGAGGTAGTAATATGAGTGCATAGTTTTTAATATAGAGATATAGAGGAGGGCCTGGGTGGCTCAGTCAGTTAAGTGTCTGCCTTCAGCTCAGGTCATGATCCCGGGGTCCTGGATCAAGCCCTGTGTCAGGCTTCCTGCTCAGCGGGGAATCTGCTTCTCCCTCTCCCTCTGACTCTCCCCGCTGCTCGTGCTCTCGTTCTCTCTCTTTCTCTCTGTCTCTGAAATTAACAAGTAAAAATTTTTTTTTAAATATAGAGATATAGGAATGAAGTTATAGCTAGAGGTAGGAAGATACAGATATATTTATATTTTGGAGCTCTTCTGACTGAAGGGGCCTAGAAGTAAAGCTTCCTCTATAGCAATGAGCAAACATAACTCTCAGATACTGGTTTCTTTATACCATACCCTACTAAAAGAAGCTGGGGCTCCTTAGAGAAATGACTGAGTCCAGGGCTATGGAAAAGAAGGGAAAAAATGAGTTTGGAGCATCTTGTTGTAATGTAAAGCAAGGAATTGCTAAATAAAATGAGAATATATCAAAAGGATGATGAAGCTAGCTTGAAGTGGCTCTCGCCAAATTTGGGATGGTTTCATAAAAATGAATAGGAATAATAGAGCATTCATGACATAAAATAAGAATTTACATGAGCCCATACTAATACAAATAAGTTAAACAAATATATAAATGGAAAAGAATATTAAAGTTAAAAATCAACGATCATTTGCAACTATCATAGAAATTATTCATTTAGCCACAAATATATGATGGCTAAAACTGGTGAGAAAAGTTTGGTGAGGATATTTATTGTTGCAAAGTATTCTTCTATGAATTAGTTGTTACTCAAAAAGGAAATACAGTAATTTTACAGTGGATGAATCTCACAAAAATAGTCAAGTAATCAAAATTAACATCACCAAAAAAAGGACAAACCAACATTGGAACCCTCTGACATGATAAACTAGAAAAGACACAGCTTTGCTTCCATGTCTTTTCTGTTAAATATATATAACCATATATATATATATATATGGAATCAAACCATAGTGAAACATCAGACAAACCCAAACTGAAGGACTTTCTAAATGAAATGAGTATGATGATTGTTTCTTAATAGCACATAACATACTACTACTCATATTCAACCGAATGGTCGCTGAAATATGTTCAGATAGCAGAAGTTATATGGAACAATGAATTCAATATTAAAATATGAAATCATGGAACAGAAATGAAAATCATGGGCTCCTGGGTGGCTCAGGGCATGATCCTAGTGTCCTGGGATGGAGCCCCGCATCGGGCTTCCTGCTTGGCAGAGAGTCTGCTTCTCCCTCTCCCTCTGCCTTCCATTCTGCCTGCTTGTGCTCTCTCTCTCTGTCAAATAAATAAAAATCTTAAAAAAAAAAAAAAAGAAAGAAATGAAAAGCATGATTTTGCTTGAGCAGGGCACTCCTACCCAAAACTTTATTGACAAGATTAGGATGAACAGTGTTGTGTATTGTGGTGTTATTTGAGTGAACAGTGGCTATGTTCTCCAAAATGTATAAAGGGGAAGATACATTAATTTCTGGTAACTTTATAGTACAACATGATAATGCAGGGAAAAGAAAATCAATGGTAGAAGCAAAATATACATAAATTTCTGCAATCTATTTTTTTTTTAAGAAAGCAAATATTTTTTTTTTTTTTTAAAGATTTTATTTATTTGACAGAGACACAGCGAGAGAGGGAACACAAGCAGGGGGAGTGGGAGAGGGAGAAGCAGGCTTCCCGCAGAGCAGAGAGCCCGATGTGGGGCTCGATCCCAGGACCCTGGGATCATGACCTGAGCCAAAGGCAGACACTTAATGACTGAGCCACCCAGGTGCCCCTCTGGAATCTATTCTTAAAAGATATACTTCAAACTGTGGCATTTTAAAACTCAGTGCGTCCTTAGAAAGCCTCTAGTAATCCAAATCCATCATTTACAAATAAATTGAATCCAGTTAGAGTGCCTTATCTGAGATCATCTGGATAATTAGATGATAACCTGGGATTTCGATCATGTAGTTGAACTAATATATTTGGAATCTTTGATCTGCCTTTTTTCTGTTTGTTTAAAAATTAAAATAACTGTTTCACCTTAGTGACTTTCTGATAAAGAAGCAAAGAAATGTATCCAAATCCTGTGATGGCTAGAACCAAGGCATGACTATGTACTCAATATTATTAATTATTATTATTATTAATATTATTACAGAACGGCTTCTTTCTTAATTATGCTCTAAAACTGGTATTTCACTAATTTCTAAGATCGAAGAGAATTTTGTATGTGATTTTGACTAGCTGATTGATTGCATGTTCAGAATGATTGTAAAATTTTTAATCATTGTTCAAATATGTGACATGAGTATTACACATATGCATGGGGGAAAGTACACTAGCTTTTAGTTCCTATTCAGTATATCTAAGAATGATCCTCCTATCATTAAAGGTATAAAAACATTTAAAATAAAATAGAGGGATTACAGTGGTAAAACATACTCAAACTTATCATTCGTACTAACAGCTTCTGAATGTTAGGTATTCCATTCAGGAAAGTACAAGAATGAGTGGCAGCTGCAGGCATTTGAGAACTAACCAGAGACCTTTCTAATGTAAAATCATGAAAGGTTAAACAAAATCCTTAGCATCATGGTGAAAAAAGCTTTCCTAAGTCTTAGCAATTATTAATGTTACAAATGTGTTTGACATAAAGCAAAGATTTTCTTTTTTCAGCTTTATTGAGGTATATTGACAAATAAAATTGTAAGATATTTAAAGTATATATCATGGTGATTATATATACATGTACATTAGGATTCCACCATATCGATAATTAATACATCTATCACATATTTATCTTTTTTATTTTTTGGTAATATTTAAGTTCTTTCTTAGCAAATTTCGATTATATAATACAGTGTTATCAACTACAGTCACCATGTTTTACATTAGATCCTCAGACCTTGTTTACCGTAGCTGAAAATGTGTACCCTTTGACTAACCTCTCCCAATTTCCCCTAATCCTCAGGCCCTGGAAACCACTTTTCTCCTCTCTGTCTCTGAGTTTAACTTTTTTTTTTTTTTTTTTCCTTTTAGATTCCACATAAAAGTGATACAGTACAGTATTTGTCTTTCCCTGTCTGGCTTATTTCACTTAGCGTAGTGCCCTCAAGGTCCATCCAAGTTGTTGCAAATGGCAGGTATTCTTTCTTTCTCATGGCTGAATAATATTCTGTTGTATATACAAACCACATTTTCTTTATCTCTTCATTCGTTGATGGACCCTTAGGTTGTTTCCATATCTTGACTATTGTGAATAATACTGTAAGAAACATAGAAGTGCAGATATCTCTTCAAGATACTAGTTTCATTTCCTTTGAATATATATCCAGAAGAGAAATTGCTGGGTAATATGGTACTTCTATTTTTTTAATTTTTAGAGGAAATTTCATATTGTTTCCCATACTGGCTGCATCAATTTACATTCACATCCATGGTGCACAAGGGTTTCCTTTTCTCCACATCTTTACCAACACTTCTTATCTCTTGTCTTTTTGATGATGGTCATTCTACCAGGTGTGAGGTGAGATCTCATCATAGTTTTGATTTGCCCATTTTTTTAAATGATAGTGTTTGGTTCTTTTACTATTGAGTTCTATGTGCTCTTTATATATATTGAACATTAACTCCTTCTCATACATATGATTTGCAAATATTTTCTCCCCTTCTGTAGGTTGCCTTCACATCAACATTTTGTTGATAGTTTCCTTTGCTGCCCCAAAGCATTTTAGTTTGATGTAGTCCTAATTTCTGATTTTTGTTTTTGTCTTTCATTTTAGTGTCAAAAATAAATAAATTGTCGAGACTGATGTCAAAGAGGATACTTACTAGTACTCCTAGTTTTATGGTGTCAGGTCTTATTCCAGTCTTTAATGCATTTTGAGTTTATTGGCATATGGTATAAGATAGTGATCCAGTTTCACTTTTTTTTCCTGCACATGGCTGTAGAGTTTTCCTAGTCCCAATTATTGAAGAGACTATCCTTTACCTATTGTATATTCTTGGATCCTTTGTATTAAATTAAATGACCATATATATGTGGGTTTATTTCTGAACTCTGTCATTGACCTATATGCCTATTTTTACTCCAATACCATACTGTTTTTATTGCTATAGCATTATAATATTGTTTGAAATCAGGAGGTGTAATGCCTCTAGCTTTGTTCTTTCTCCAGACTGCTTTGACTATCCAGAGTCTTTTTGTGGTTCCTCACAAATCAGAGGATTGCTTTTTCTATTTCTATTTCTGTGAAAAATGCCACTGAAATTTTGATAGGAATTGTGTTGAATCTGTAAATTGCTTTGGGTAAAATAGACATTTTAATAATTTTTCTAATCTATGAACATGGAATATCTTTCCACTTATTTCTGTTTTCTTCAACTTTTTTCATCAGTGTTTTATAGTTTTCAGAGTACAGGTCTTTCATCTCCTTGGTTAAAGTTATTCCAGATATTTTATTCTTTTTGATGCAGTTTTAACTGGGGTTATTTTTCCAATAGTTTGTTATTAATGTATAGAAACATAACTGATTTGATATACTGATTTTTGTATACTGAAACTTTACTGATTTCACTTATTCCAACAGTTTTTTGGTGGAGTCTTTAAGGGTTTCTCTATATAATATGCCATCCGCAAATAGGGACAGTTTTATTTCTTCCTTTCCGATTGGTATGCTTTATTTGTTTTTCTTACCTAATTGCTCTGGCTAAGACTTTCAGTACCATGTTGAATAAAATTGGTAAGAGTGAATATCCTTGTCTTATTCCTGAACTTAGAGAAAAAAAAATTCAGTTTTTCATCTTTTTTTTTAAGATTTATTTGTCAGAGAGAGGAGAGAGAGAGAGAGAGCACGCATGAACAGGGGGAGCAGAAGGCAGAGAGAGAAGCAGACTCCCCGCTGAGCAAGGAGCCTGACGTAGGACTCAACCCCAGGACCCTGGGATCATGAGCTCAGCCGAAGGCAGACACTTAACCAACTGAGCCACCCAGACATCCCATAGTTTTTCATCTTTGAGAATGTTGTTAGCTGTGGGCTTGCCTTATGTGGTCTTTATTATATTCTCTCTATGCCTAATTTGTTCAGTGTTTTTATGTTGAATGAACGTTGAATTTTGTCAAACGCTTTTTCTGTGTCTGTTGAGATGGTCTATGATTTTAATCCTTCATTTTGTTAATGTGGTATATCACACTGACTGATTTGCAGATGTTGAGCCATCCTTGCATCCCTGGAATAAATCTCACTTGATCATGGTGTATGATCCTTTGAATGTATTGTTGAATTTGATTTGCTAATATTTTGTTAGGGATATTTGCATCTATGTTCATCAGGGATTTTGGCCTATAATTTTCTTTTCTTGTAATGTCCTAGTCTGATTTTAATATCTGGATAATCCTGAGTTTGTAAAATGAATTTAGGTCTGTTCCTTCCTCTTCTCTTCTGTTTTATTGGAAGAGTTGAGAAGGATTAGTATTAATTCTTTTTTAAATGTTTGGTATAATTCACCAGTGAAACCATGTTTCTGGACTATTCTTTGTTGGGAACTTTCTGATTATTTTTTTAATCTCCTTACTAGTAATTTGTCTTTTCAGATTTTCTATTTCTTCATGATTCAGTCTTGGTAGGTTTTATGTTTCTAAGAATTTATCCATTTCTTCTAGGTTATCCAATTTGCTGGCACTTAACTATTCATTGTAATCTTATGATCCTTTATATTTCTGTGGTATCAGTCGTAGTGTCTCCTTTTTGATTTCTGATTCTATTTGAGTCCTGTCTCTTTTCTTCTTGGTAAGTGTAGCTAAGGATTTATCTTTTTTTAATGTTTTTTTTTTAATTTGCTCTTACTTCAATTAATCTTTTGTCTTTTTATTTTCTATTTTATTTATTTATGCCCTGATCTTTGTTATTTCCTTCCATTCACTATATTCAGGCTTAGGGTTTTTTAATTTTTCTAGTTCCTTGAGGTAAAAATGTAGATTGTTTATAAGAAATCATTCTTTCTTTTTTCTTAATGTCAGCATTTATTGCTATGAACTTGCCTCTTAGAAGGTATTTTCTGCTTAGTTATTACAAAATAAGCATTACCTTATGGCCTATCATAAGAAAGTCCAAAATGTAGCCAGAATTTATTTGTACATTTATATGAGGGTCTGTTCTTAGTACTGAATTTCAAAATGAAGATTTTAAGATTTTATTAATACTTGGTATTCCTTATGCATTTTTACACTTAAAAGTTTACTTCTAAAAATTATGGCAGAATAATATTCACTTATCAAAAAATATATGCGAATGGCAAATAAACACATGGAAAGATTCTGAAGATCATTAGTAATTAAGGAAATGCAAATCAAAAGCATCATGTGAGGGGCGCCTGGGTGGCTCAGTCGTTAAGCGTCTGCCTTCTGCTCAGGTCGTGATCTCAGGGTCCTGGGATCGAGCCCCACATTGGGCTCCCTGCTCAGCAGGAAGCCTGCTTCTCCCTCTCCCACTCCCCCTGCTTGTGTTCCTGCTCTCTCTCTCTCTAATTAATAAATAAAATCTTTAAAAAAAAAAAAAACATCATGTGATATCACTGCACACAGTGAAATGGTTAAAATTAAAAAGATGGGCAAAAATAAGCCTTGACAAGGTTATGGAGTAACTAAAATTCTCATATTGATGATGGGATTGAAAAACACAAGAGCCTCTTTTAAAACAGCTTGAAAGTGTCTAAAAAAGTAAACATACATCTTCCATTTGACCAAGAAATCACCATCCTAGATATTTATCCAAGAAAAATAAAAGCATACATCACAAAAAGACATATTCAGATTTTCCTAGCAGCTTTGTTTATAATCTCAAAAGCTTTTAGCAATTCTTCCATTTGCAGCAGCATGGATGAACCTTGAAAACAATATGCCAAGTTAAATAAGCCTGTCACAAAAGGACAAATATGACCTGTTTCCACTTATATGAGGAATCTAAAACGGTCGAGTCATAGAAACAGAGTAGAATGGTGGTTGCCAGGGGCTTTGGGGTGAGGGAAATAGGGAGTTGTTGTTCAATGGCTATAAAGTTTGTTATGCAAGATGAATAAGATCTGTAAATTTGCTATACAATACTGTAACAATACTACATTGTACACTTAAAAATGTGTTAAGGGGTTAGATTTCATGTTAAATGTTCTTATCACAATAATAATAAATATTGGGAACAACTTAAAGCCCATCAACTGGTAAATGGATAAACTGTAATACATGCATACTATAAAATCTTACCCAGCCATAGAAAGAAACAAACTAGTGAAACACTGTAATAACATGGATGAATCTCAAAAACATCTTTCTAAATAAAAGAAGCCAGACATAAAAAAATAAGATACCAAACAAATTCCATTTATATAAAATTCTTTAAAAATGCCAAACTGTAGTGACAAAGTATATGATAGGTTTTCAATAGCTAGGGGTCAAGGAAGGGGATTGACTGCAAAGTGACACATTGGAACTTTTTTAGATGACAGAAATGTTCAATATTACAATCATGGTAGGAATTACATGACTGTGTACACTTCTCAAGACTTGTCAGATTAAACTCCAGTTAACCTCACCTAAAAAAATACCTAAGGTATCATAGAAATAATTTAAGTATTTCTGAAATGATGCATGGAATTTCTTCATATATTCAAAAACCTAAATATATGATGTATTTTGCCAGCTGTACACCAAAATCCATTCTTTATTCCTAACACAGTGATTGAGTTACAGATGGGACATGACTGCCCAGCTAGGGACTGCTTTTTCCAACCTCATTCTGCTAACTGCGTTCAAGTGGTCAAGTTCTATCAATAGCAAGTGAATGGAAAGAGTATTAGCAAACTGTGTTTTAAATGAGAAAAGCTCTGACCCTTGGCTTTCATTCTTTGTCCTCTACTCTCTAAAATGAAAATGGTCAGGATGATCTTGGAGGTCATATTTCTAAGATGGCACTGTTACTGCCAGCCTCTGGGTCATAGAGCTCTGAATCCACTAGCAACACCCACTTTGGACTACTCTTGAATGAGAAATTACTTCTTTGTCATTAAGTTGCCTATCTTACCCTAACTAAAACACTTCCCTTAACTAAAATTTCTCTTTCCTCTGAGAATATTCCCATGATATATTGTTACATGAAGGAAGTAATTTGTAGAACAATGTGTACTATATAGGCTACCATCTATTTAAAAGTACTGCTAATATTTGGGGGAAATCAAATGACTGGGAGACAGGGACAGAAGAAAGAACTTCATTATATGCCATTGTGGAATGACATTCATGGAAAACACTTGTATTTTTATTTTTGTACCATGTGAATATGCAATCTGTAAAAAAAAAATAGAGCTTAAATTAGGAAACAATAAAATGTAAAAACTTATCTTGACATATTGTTTCTATCGTATTCAATTGCAGAGACTCTGTAGATGTACTACACACACCAGGAGATATCATGAGCTCAGAAGAATTATAGAACAAATGTATATAAATTACTTTGCAGAATGTTTAAAACATAGTAGGATTTATATGTGATACAAGGAAGAAATTATAGAGCATTCACTCACAGCGGGATTCTCTTTTCAGTCTTTCTAATGTCAAATTTGACCCTAACTTTTTCCTTTTAGGATATTTGACAATGCTGCATTAGTTTCAGGTGTACAGCAGAGGATTCAACAAGTTTATACATTATGCTATGCTCACCACAAGTGTGGCTATCATCTGCCTCCGTACAGTGCTATTACAGTACCATTGGCTATATTTCTTATACTGTGCCTTCTATTCCTGTGACAGTCCTTCCATAACTGGAAGCCTCTATCTCCCACTTCCCTTCACCCATTTTGCCCATCTCCCCAACCCCTACCCTCTGGCAACCATCAGTTCTCTGTATTCATAGGTCCGATTCTGCATTTTGTTTGTTTATTCTTTTTTTTTTTTTTTTTTTTTTGATTCCACATACAAGTGAAATGATATGGTATTTGATTTTCTCAGACTGACTTATTTCACTTAGCATAGTACCCTCTAGGTCCATCCATGTTGTCACAAGTGAAAAGATCTCATCCCCTTTTTTTTGGCTGTATAATATTCTATTGAGTATGCATATGTGCATATGTATATGTATATATGTATATGTATATACATACATACCTACACACATCACATCTTATTCACTTGGCTATTGATAGACATTTAGGTTGCTTCCATATCTTGGCTATTGTAAATAATGCTGCAATAAACATAGGAGTGCATATATCTTTTCAAATTAGTGTTTTTCTTTTCTTTGGGTAAATACTCAATAATGGAATTTGGGGGTCGTGTGGTATTTCTATTTTTAATTTTTTGGAAAAACCTCAGTACTTCTTTCTACAGTGGCTGTATCAATTTACATTCCTACCAACAGTGTACAAAGGGTTTTATTTTCTCCTCATTCATGCCAACCCTTGTTATTTCTTCTTTTTGATTCTAGACATTCTGACAGGTGTAAGGTAATATCTTACTGTGGTTTTGATTTGCATTTCCCTGATGATTAATGATAAGCATCTTTTCATGTGTCTTGTTGGCCCTCTGTATATCTTCTTTGGAAAAATGTCTACTCATGCTGGCCGCCCATTTTTTAATTAGATTTTTTTTTGGTGTTAAGTTGTATAAGTTCTTTATATATTTTGGATTTTAACACCTTACTGGATATATCATTTGCAAATATCTCCTCTCATTCAGTAGGTGGCCTTGTCGTTTTGTTGATGGTTTCCTTCACTGTGCAAAAAAGCTTTGTATTGTGATATATTCCCAATTGTTTATTTTTTGCTTTTGTTTCCCTTTCCTTAGGAGACATACCTAGAAAAATGTTGTTATGGCTGTCAGAGAATTTACTGCCTGTGTTCTCTTCTTGGATTATTATGGTTTCAGGTCTCACATTTAGTTCTTTATCCATTTTGACTTTATTTTTGTGTATAGTGTTAGAAAGTGGTCCAGTTTCATTCTTTAACATGTAGCTGTCCAGTTTTCCCAGCACCATTTATTGAAGAGATTCTCTCCCCATTGTATATTTTTGCCTCCATTTGTCATGGATTCATTGACCATATAGATGTAGGTTCCTTTCTGGACTCTCTGTTCTGTTCCACTTATCTATGTATCTGTTTTTGTGCCAGTACCATACTGTTTCAGTTACTACAGCTTTTTTTTTTTAGTTTAAATTTTAGTTAACATATAGTATAGTATTGGTTTCAGGAGTAGAATTTAGTGATTCTTCAATCTTGCAATCTGGAATTGTGATACCTCCAGCTTTGTTTTTTTTTCTTGGTTGCTTTGGCTATTCAGGGTCTTCTGTGGTTCCAGTCAAATTTTAGAATTGTTTCTTCAAGTTCTGTGAACAATGCTGTTGGTATTTTGATAGGGATTGCATTAAATCTGTAGATTCCTTTGGGTAGTATAGACATTTTAACATCTACCCAATATTTGCTAATCTACCACAAGCTTGGGACCTTTGAAAGAAAGAGAGTCTAGCCAGAACTTAATAGATATCTTTTATTTACCATGTGTTTCTATTTTATTCTTACCTCCTATTAAAAGAATTGATACCAGTCCTCTAGTCCTAAAACTGATTTTTTATATGTTTACTTAAGTAAAAATTTGGATCAATTAAATAAAACTTCTAAGTAGATATTTGTACAAGTTATTCTGAGATAGGGCAAAAAATAATCACAAAGGGCACATGAAGTTTTGTATAAAATGCTATTCTTGAAAAATTTCGCCTTTCCCATGAAAGCTTTCTAAATGATTCTTGCAGGAAATTATCTTTCCATGCACTATTAAATTTCCTGCCTACATTTCTCATTTGTTTAATAAATTCTACCTTTTCTCTTTTATTGACAAATAATTGACCTGTATCACTGTATAAGTTTAAGACAAATGTATGATGATTTTATTTACATATTATGAAATGATTACCACAATAGATTCAGCTAATATCCATCTTCTCATATAGATACAGTAAAAAGGAAAGAAATAAAAAAGGAAAATGTTTTCTCCTTGTGATTAGAACTCAGAATTTACTCTCAACAACTTTCCTATGTATCATATAGCAGTATTAGCTATAGTCATCATGTTGTACTAGTTATATTACTAGTACTTATTCATCTTACAACTGGAAGTTTGCACATTTTGGCCACCTTCCTCCAATTTCCAATCCCCAATCTCTGTCTCTAGTAACTGTAAGCTTCATCTCTACTTCTATGAGTTATTTATATTTTTTTAGATTCCACATATACATGGGATCATAAAATATTTGCCTTTCTCTGTTTGACTTATTTCACTTAGTAGAATGCCTTCAGGGCCCATCCATGTTGTCACAAATGGTAGAATTTTTTTCATTTTTATTGCTGAGTAATATTCAGTTGTATATACAAACAGTACTTCTTTATCTTTCATGGACCTTTTGATGGACCCTTAGGTTGTTTCCATGTCTTAGCGATTGTAAAAAATGCTACTTTAGCCAAACTATGGAAAGAGCCAAGATGTCCATCGACAGATGAATGGATAAAGAAGATGTGGTATATATATACAATGGAATATTATGCAGCCATCAAAAGGAATGAAATCTTGCCATTTGCAACGACGTGGTTGGAACTGGAGAGTATTATGCTGAGTGAAATAAGTCAATCAGAGAAAGACATGTATCATATGACCTCACTGATATGAGGAATTCTTAATCTCAGGAAACAAACTGAGGGTTGCTGGAGTGGTGGGGGGTGGGAGGGATGGGGTGGCTGGGGAGGGTATGTGCTATGGTGAGCGCTGTGAATTGTGTAAGACTGATGAATCACAGACCTGTACCTCTGAAACAAATAACACATTATATGTTAAAAAAAAGAAGAAGAAGAAGATAGCAGGAGGGGAAAAATGAAGGGGGGGAATCAGAGGGGGAGACGAACCATGAGAGACTATGGACTCTGAGAAACAGACTGAGGGTTCTAGAGGGGAGGGGAGTGGGAGGATGTGTTAGCCTGGTGATGGGTATTAAAGAGGGCACAAACTGAATGGAGCAGTGGATGTTATACACAAACAATGAATCATGGAACACTACATCAAAAACTAATGATGTAATGTATGGTGATTAACATAACATAATAAAAAAAAAAGGCACAGTAAAAAAAAATAAGGGAGTGCAGCTATCTTTGAGTCAATGTTTTTGGTTCCCAGAAGTGAAATTGCTAAATCATATGTTAGTTCCATTTTTAACTTTTTAAAGATTCTCCATCTTGCTTTCCATAGTGACTCTACCAATCTACAGTCCTACCAACAGTTCACAAGAGTTCCCTTTCCCCACATTTATACCAGCATTTGTTATTTTAGCAGACACAAGATGATATCTCATTGTGGTTTAAATTTTCATATCCTAATGACTAGTAATGTTGAGTATCTTTCATATACCTGTTGGCCTTTTGTATATAAATTGCATTTTGTCTTTTTGCTATTGAGTTGTATGAGTTCTTTATATATTTTGGATATTAAACCCTTATCAGATATTTGGTTTGCAAATATTTTTTTTTCCATTCTGTAGATTGTCCTTTCACTTTGTTGATAGTTTCTTTTGTTGTGCAGATTTTAGTTTGATGTCATCCCACTTTTTTTTATTTTGTTTCTTGTGTTTTGAGTATTCAAAAAATCATTACCAATATCCATATCAAGAAACTTTATTCCTGTGTTTTCTTCCAGGAGTTTCATAGTTTCAGGTCTTACATATAGATCTTTAATTCATTTTGAAAAAAATTTGGGGAGTGGTAGAAAATATGGGTCCACTTTTATTCTTTTATACAGTTACCCCAACACCATTTATTAAAATGACTGTTTTTTTCTCCATTCACTATCTTGGCTCCCTTGTCAAATATTAGGTGAATATGCTTGGGTTCATTTCTGTTTCGTCAGCTTACCTGTCTGTTTTTTTGCCAGTACCAAACTGTTTTGATGATCCTAGCTTTATAGTATAATTTGAAATCAAGAAATGTGATGCCTTCTGCTTTGTTCTTTCTCAAGATTTCTTCGGGTATTTAGGGTATTTTGTGGTTCCCTAAAACTTTAGGAGTGTTTTTTCTACTTCTGTAAGATGACATTGGAGTCTTGATAGGGATTGCATTGAGTACATAAATGACATTCACATTTTAACAATACTCTTCCAATCTATGAACACAGGGTACCTTTCCATTTATTTGTGTGTTCTACAATGTCTTTCATTAATGTCATAATTTTGAGGGTAGAAACATTTCACTTCCTTAGTTAAATTTGCTTCAAGTATTTTATTGTTTTTGATGCTATTATAAATGGGATCAATTTCTTTTTCAGAAAATTCATTGTTAGTGTATAGATATACTACTGACTTTTGCATGTTCATTTTGTATCTTGCAACTTTACTGAATTCATTGGTTAAATCTAATAGTATTTTGGTTGAGTCTTTAGGATTTTATACATATAAAATCATGTCATCTGCAGAATAGAGAAAATTTTACTTCTTTCTTTCCAATTCTGATACTTTTATTTTCCCCTTGCCTGATTGCTCTAGGTAGGACTATAATACTATGTTGAATAGGAGTGATGAGTGTGGGCACTCTGATCCTGTTCCTGTTTGAGGGGAAAAGCTTTCAACCTTTCACCATTGAGTATATTAGCTGTGGGCTTATCATATATGGCCCATTATTATGTTGAGATATATTCCTTCTGTGCTTAATTGTTCAGCATTTTTATCATGCACAAATGGTGTATTTTGTCAACTGTATTTTCTGCATCTGTTGGAATGATCATATGATTCTTTTCTTTCATTCTATTAGTGTGATATATCACATTGTTTGATTTACATATGTTGAACCATTGTTGCATCCCTGGAATAAATCCCACTTGATCATGGTGAATGATTTTTTTTTAATGTACTGCTGAATCTGATTTGCTTGTATCTAACTGAGAATTTTTGCATTTGTATGCATCAGTGGAATTAGCCTGTAGTTTTCATTTTTAGTAGTGTCTTTTTTCTGGTTTTGGTATCAAGATAATGCTGGCCTCATAAAATTCATTTAGAGGTGTTTCTTCCTCTTTCATTTTTTTGGGGGGGCAGGGAGAGAGTTTGAGGAGGATTGGTGTTAATTCTTATTTAAATGTTTGGTAAAATTCACAAGTGAAGCCATGTAGTTCAGTGCTTTTCTTCACTGGGAGATTTTTGATTATTGGTTCAATCTCCTTACTGGTAATTGGTCTATTTGGATTTTGTTTCTTCCTGTTCAGTCTTGGGAGGTTCTATATTTCTAGGAATTTATGCATTTCTTCCAGGTTATCCAATTTGTTGGCATGTAATTGCTCATGTAGTCTCTTGTGATCTTCTATATTTCTTTGGTATCAGTTGTGTGCTTTTTCATTTCTAATTTTGTTCTTTGGGTCCTTTCTCTTTTTCCCTAGGTTTGTCTAAGGTTTGGTCAATTTTATTTATCATTTCAAAGATCCAGGATGCCTGAGTGGCTCAATCAGTTAAGTATCTGCCTTGGGTTCAGGTCATGATCCCAGGGTCCTGGGATTGAGTCCTGCATTGTGCCCCTTGCTTAACGGGGAGCTTGCTGCTCCCTCTGCCTGTAGCTCCCCCTGTTCGTACTCTCTCTCTCTCTCTCAGACAAATAAATAAAATCTTAAAAGATCAAACTCTTAGATTGACTAATCTTTTTAATTGTTTTGTTGTTGTTCTCAGTTTCATTTACTTCTATTCTATTCTTTATTATTTCCTTTCTTCTGCCAAATTTGGGCTCAGTGTGTTCATTTTCTGGTTGTTTTATAGATCTGTTGTTCCTTGTTTCCTGCTGTCTTTTTTTGTGTGTTTTGATGTCTTTTATAATCAATATCTTTCGACTTCTTTATCATGTTATTTTGTATATCATACAATTTTCCCTAGTGGTTGCCATGAGGCTTACATACAATATCTTAAACTTACAATACTCTATCTTACACTGATAACAACTTCAATAAAATTTATAAACTTTATACTTTTATTTCTCCCCATTATATTTTAGGTTATTGCTATTAAAATTTATGTTTTTCTAATAACAGATTATTGTACTTCTGGTTATTTTCACTACATTTGTTTTTTTTTTAACTTTTAAACTAAATATGGTTTGTTTTTATTGTTTTTTGTTTAAAATTTTTGTTTGAATTCTAAATAGTTAACATAGTGTAATATTGGTTTCAGGAGTAGAATTTGGTGATTCATCACTTACATATAGCACCCAGTGCTCATCATAATAAGTGCCCTCCTTTATACCTATCACCCACTTAGCCCATCCCCCACCCTCTCCCTCCATTAACCTTCAATCTGTTCTCTATAGTTAAAAGTCTCTTATGGTTTGCTTCCCTCTTTTTTTTCCCTCCCATATGTCCATCTGTTTTATTTCTTAAATTCCACATGTGAGTGAAATCATATGGTATTTGTCTTTCTCTGACTTATTTCACTCAGTATAATATTCTCTAGCTCCATCCATTTGTTACAAATAGCAAGATTTTATTCCTTTTGATGGCTGAGTAATATTCCATATTTACATATATATGCACATATGTCTTTTTATATATACATAATATTATATACACAAATCTTTTTTTAAAAGATTTACTTATTCATCTGAGAGAGAGAGAGAGAGGGCAAGCATGCGAGTGGGGGGAGGGGCAGAGGGAGAGGGAAAACATCTCAAGCAGACTCACCACTGAGCAGGGCACCCACGTGGGGCTCAATCCCACAACCCTGAGATCATGACCTGAGCCAAAATGAAGAGTTGACCCCTAAACCGACTGAGCCACCCAGACTCCCCTATACCACATCTTCTTTATCCATTCATCAGTCGATGTGCATTTGGGGTCTTTCCGTGGTTTAACTATTGTTGCTAATGCTGCTATAAACATTGGGGTGCATGTGCCCCTTCAAATCTGTGTTTTTGTATACTTTGTGTAAATACCTAGTGGTGTAATTCCTGGGCCATAGGGTAGTTCTATTTTTGACTTTTTGAGGAACCTCCATACTGTTTTCCAGAATGCTGTACCAGTTTGCATTCCCACCAACAGTGTAAGAGGGTTCCCCTTTCTCCGCATCCTCACCAACATCTATTGTTTCCTATTTTGTTAATTTTAGCCATTTGACAGGTGTTTTCATGGTTTGGTTTGTATTTCCCTGATGATAAATGATGTTGAGCATCTTTTTTCATGTGCCTGTTAGCCATCTGGATGTCTTCTTTGGAAAAATGTCTGTTCATGTCTTCTGCCCATTTCTTGACTGGATTATTTGTTCTTTGGGTGTTGAGTTTGATAAGTTCTTTATAGATCTTGGATACGAGCCCTTTATCAGATATGTCATTTGCAAATATCTTCTCCCATTTTGTAGGCTGCCTTTTAGTTTTGTTGATTGTTTCTTTTGCTGTGCTGAAGCTTCTTACCATGATGAAGTCCCAATAGTTCATTTTGCCCTCTGGCGACATGTCTAGTAAGAGGTTGCTATGGCCAAGGTCAAAGAGATTTCTGCCTGTGTTTTCCTCTAGGATTATGATGGTTTCCTGTCTCACATTTAGGTCTTTTACCCATTTTGAAGTTATTTTTGTGTATGGGGTAAGAAAGTTTCATTCTTTTGCATGTTCCTGTACAGTTTTCCCAACACCATTTTTTTAATAGACTCTTTTTTCCATTGGATATTCTTTCTTGCTTTGTTGAAGATTAGTTGACCATATAGTTGTGGGTCTATTTCTGTTCATTGTTTTCTGGTTGTTTTATAGATCTGTTGTTCCTGGGTTTTCTGGGTTTCTATTTCTGGGTTTTCTATTCTATTCCATTGACCTATGTGTCTGTTTTTGTGCCAGTACCATACTGTCTTGATGACTATGGCTTTGTAATATAGCTTGAAGTCTTAAATCATGATGCCTCCATCTTTTGCTTTATTTTCACAGGATTATTTTGGCTATTCAGGGTCTTTTATGATTCCATACAAATTTTAGGATTGTTTGTTCTAGTTCTGTGTAAAATGCTGGTGATATTTTGATAAGGATTTCTTTAAATGTGTACATTGCTTTGGGTAGTATAGACATTTTAACAGTGTTGTTCTTCCAATCTATGAGCATGGAATGTTTTTCCATTTCTTTGTGTCCTCATTAATTACTTTCATAAATGTTCTAGAGTTCTCAGCATTCAGATCTTTTATCTCTTTGGTTAGGTTTATTCCTAGGTATCTCATGGTTTTTGGTGCAATTGTGAATGGGATCTATTCTTTGATTTCTTTTTCTGCTGTTTCATTATTTGTGTATAGAAAAGCAACAGATTTCTGTATGTTGATTTTATATCCTGCGACTTTGCTGAATTCTTGTATCAGCCACCAAAATATGATGTGAGATCATTGAGCCCAATAGTCAAGAAAGAATTCTTGAGATGTCTTCAGTGCAAAAAGTGTGGTTTTATTATACCACAGGGACAGAACCCATGGGCAGAAAGAGCTGCATTATAAGTGTGAGGAGTGACTGATTAGATACTTTTAAATTTGCGGGATGGGTAGGGTAGAGATAACCTAAGTCTCTAAAGGGAGTTCTGCATGTTAAAGAAGAGTTTTAGGATCCTGGGTGTCTAGATCAATTGTCAAGAAATGGTTGCTTTTAGTCTCTAGCAAAACATTAACATTAGGCAGCCATGAGTTCATTGAGGGATGTCACACATATCCCACCTCTGAGGTAGGTGCGGGGGGGAGGTTTGTTGCAGGTATTAGCTTGTGCTTTGCCCTCAACTTGCCTTTTGCTCCCTCATCATTACCATCATGGTGCTATTACTCCCCATCTCAATCTTGTGTTTTCTTGTGTTGCCTTTTGATAGTCTTACTTTGTTAGTCAAAATTTTAGTAAGACTATCAAAAGGCAACAACTTGTTGCCTTTTGATAGTCTTACTAAAATTTTGTTTATTTACTCATTCAATAAGTATTTATTGAAGAACTACTATATGTATGCATTGTGTTAGGAATGATGCACAGTTGTGAACATAGTTTAAATTGTTGAAACATAAAATTTTGGAGAATGATTTTGTGATATACAGTATACCTGAGGGGAACTAAATCTCAAAGAATAATGTTAAAATGACATGACATATGCAGTTGTTACCACTCTGTTCACCATAATCTGATTCTGGTAGCCATGCAGCCTTCAATTCATCCACATGAAAGCCATCTTTGCACAAATAAATCTGCGGCTGAAAAGACAGTAAACCATAGAGTAAATTGTATATTTTGTTATATAAAAAAAAACATATAGGAGGATACTAGAAATCAGGAATATGAGCAGAAGAAATGGGATGGGTTGAATTTTAAATAGAGTGATCTAATTTACCTAATGCTTTAAAGTTTATGTCAAGTCAGATTCTTATCCTTTTTAACATCTAAGTGATGTGTATCCACCTTTTTCTTTTTTCCAGTTACATACTTAACAGTATAAAAGATGAAGCCATTTGCTGAGTTTGGGGAGAGATTTCTCTAAAGGAAATTCACACCTAAAATGTAAGTACTGAACATTTTAAGTATAGGAATTAAGTCATTACAAAGTCATTGGTCCTTGAAGCACTTAGTGAAAGTTTGACTCATTACCATAAAATGGCTACTTTTCACCACCAATCCACTAGTATTCAAGACTAAAGTACATCTTCCTTAAACTTTAACTACATGCATGCAATCCCTAGATGACCTTGCCTAAGGCCACTGCCTCATACATGATGTAGGACAATGATTGACTGGCTTCCCATACATTAACATATTTTTTCCTTACAGATATTGGTAAGTTCTAGGTTAGTGGTATCATGAGATATTTAAAACATAGGTTTCCTATAGGCTTATTTAAGTACTCTTGAAGTAATTAAATGATTCTAATTTCCTCTCTGTCCCTTCTTTCCTTTCATTCCCTTCTCTCTCTTTCATTCTTCCTTCCTTTTCCTCTTTTCCATGCTTTTGTCACTTGTTTTCTCCAAGTCAAAAAGTTGATTCTTCCCCATGTGACCCATTCAGAAGTCTCAGTGATATAAAATACTATCTTTTTTATATGATATCAAATCCAAAAGAATAAGAAATGTAAGAATCCCAGTAACTATATGACTTATTCAAATCTATTTGTCCAACAATATCCCTTGAAAATTTTTGTTTGTTTGTTTGTTTGTTTTTTATTTATTTATTCATGAGAGTCAGAGAGAGAGATAGAGAGAGGCAGCGGCAGAGGGAGAAGCAGGCTCCCCGCCTAGCAGGGAGCCCGATGCGGGACTCGATCCCAGGACCCTGGGATCGTGACCTGAGCCAAAGGCAGAGGCTTAACCATCTGAGCCACCCAGGCGCCCACCCTTGAAAATTTTTTAAGTAATAAACATCCCTTTTTCTTGAGCTGTATATCCAAATCCAGATACTTTTCTTTAGCCTCACTATTCTCTTGAAATTAAGACTCTAATAACCTGATGTCTACATATCCTAAAACTGCACATTGCAGGCAAATGGGCACTGTAGTCCTCCTGGCTAGCAGGTAGTACTATGGCATTGACCTTTCTATTGTTTGTTGAATGACAGCTTTATGTTCCTCCATGGCTATTTGGGATATCAAAATTCCTGTGTCTTTTAGATTAGTTTGGAGGAAACTTAAACCCATTCTGAAAACCAACCAGCAGTTAGTAGTAAAATAGAGAGCATGTAAGTCTCCTGTGTAAATAGGTTTTGAACAACTGTCATGAATACAAAGCAATTTAATTTGAATTTCAACATAATTATTATTTATAAATATATATTTTAAGTTATACATTAATAAGGAACAGATTCTTTTAATATCAAAAAGAATATACAATTTAATTTTGATTTTCAATGAAATAAAAAATAATTTTACAAATATGATCTTTAAGGCATTAAATAGAATGGATTTCTATGAATACAACAATATAGAAGTTCATGGAAAAGTTCTCAAGTGTTTTAAACCTTTAGGATTTTTCTATAATAAAAATGAGGACCACATCATTTAAAGTCATTGACCATGGCTCCTCTTTTGTTTTTTTAATTTTTCTGAAAGTTAAATGAAAGGTTTTTGTCTTCTATGACAAAGATTTTTCCCTCAGCAGGCAAAACTTTGAGAAATCTTGGTATATGATTTTCCCATACATTAGGTACAGGTGATTAAATTATCTTTCATGAGTATGAGCTTCTGCATGCAAAATAAATTTAAATGTGTATACAATTACCTGTAACCTGGAAATGAAGTATATGTTGTTCATGAACTTGCTTGCTCTCCCACATGAAGAAATTTTTGGGGGGTAATTGACTCCAATTAGAAACAGTTCATAAATTGCTGCTACTCAAACTTACCAGTTTTTAAAGCAACACAGAAAAAAAATCTTTTTCTGTTCTTCTTTTAAAAAATTCAAGGTTTTTAAATCTGTTTGCCCTCATCATAACTTTTAAAGACTTGATTTTATGAGCAATTAAAAGAAATTTTACTCATTTATAGAAATTATGTTAACCTAGAAAGCATGATGTGTTTTTCATAATTCTCTGTCATTCTTTGCCTCTCCTAACAATAAAGATTTCCAGCCAACTAGTAATGGGTTTCTTTTAACACTAATATTTCAACTTTTTGGCTGTTCTAAGTTTCTCTAGTGATAATATCATTTAAAATGTAATTGTTGCACTCAAATATTTATTTTATTTCCTTGAACTATTAAGTTTTCATGAGATGCTCATAGAATCTTTTGTTTCGTGGAGCATAAATAAGCCCCCAAACCACCACTTCAGCACATTTCTAATTGTAATGCACTGTGTAATGTTATAGGCCATTATACAGATGTTTTCTGTTATTGTTCGGTGGCAGACAGTGACATTGAAATGTGTGCTTGCATTACAGGGATAGTGTGAACTCAATCATGAGTCTTAATGTAACAGTTTTTTAACTCCAAAAGCCCAAATTTATTTAGCCGTGTTTGCCCTTCAAGTAAGCTGTTATATTTGAATTCTTGGGAATAACAACCCAAGCCCTGATTTCCCTGAATTAGATACAAATAAGTAGATAAGAATGATTCTCTGATTCATACTTCACTGTGTATCTTTTCAAAAGAGATTTGACAATTGCTATCAAGCATACTGTTGATGTGGAAAGTTCTTAAGTTACATTACTTGGATTTAAAATAAAACAGTGCCACCCTCCCTGTCTCTAAAATAAGGCTAGAATATGAGGTGGGGTTTTTTTATATCTGTATATAGTTCTAGTTATCTTTATGTGGAATGAATGAACCCTGAGTACAGATGGAGGTATCCCCACTCAAAATGCATAATGTACAATCTTATTTCAGAACTAATTTTTTCCTTGGAAAGGAAAAAAAAAACAAAAACAAGTGTTGGATGTTAGTAATCCATTATTTGGTGGCTAGAGAATGAACCAGTCTCACTTTAAAGTCAGGATATACTGGCTATCAACTTTCAGTAAGTAAAAGGTTTCAAAGGAAAGAATATAGGGAACACTAAAAGGTCTAAGTACAGTCCATGTCAAGTTTTTTTCATCTCTAACAATGATAAATTGATAACATTGTTATGAGGTTACTAGGTACCAGGCATTATGCTGAGGACTTTCTGGGTATTACTTCCCCGAATCCTCAAAACAACACAATGAGGTAACAACTAACACTCATTGAACACTAAGTGTTTCATTTTAATTATTTTATTTAATCCTCAAAACAGATGCGTAATAGTATTATTACTTTCCTTCTAATGAGAAAACAGAATGATTATATAATTTATAAAGATCTTTGTAGTAGTTTTCTCTTGCCAAATAACAAACTACTACAAACTTAGTGACTTGTACCAAACACCCATCTATTAGCTCATAGTTCCATAGGTCAGAAGTCTGAGCACCACAGGGCTAGGTTCTCTGTTTAGGGTGTCACAAGGCTAAAATCAAGGTGTCAAGGATTTTCTTTCTTTCTTAAAATCAATTGTGTGGTAACATAATCTAATCACAGGAGTAATATTTCATCATATTCATAGTCTTGGGGATTATTCAGACTGTACACAGTGGAGCAGTAATCTTGAGGGACATTTTAGAATTCTGCCTACAACAGTCTCCTAGTCAATGGGGAGAAGACATTTCAAACTAAAATCTCAAATGGCAAAGTCCTAGCTTAGCCATTTCTCAATTCTAGATAAGGAAAACTAGGAACCTATAGGTTCTCTGGAGTTGCCTCAAAGAGTGAGTGAGAAAGATTTATTTTACTTTTTTTATTGAGATAAAATTGAAATATAACCTGTTAGTTTCAGGTATACACATAATGATTTGATATATGTATATATTGTGAAATAATCAGTGAAATATGTCTAGTTAACATCCTTCATCACACAAATTTTCTTGATGATCTAGTCTCTTAGCAATTTTCAAATATACAGTACAATATTACTGACTATAGTCACCATGCTATACATTACATCTTCATTATGTATTTATTTTATAACTGTGAGTCTCTACCTTTGACCATCGTAACTCATTTCACTAACCCATACCCTCTACCTCTGGCAACCACAAATAGGTTCTCTGTATTTATGGATCAATCTATCATCTACCTTTCTTTCTTTCTTTCCTTCTTTCTTTCTTTTTTTCTTCCTTCCTTCCTTCCTTCCTTCCTTCCTTCCTTCCTTCCTTCCTTCCTTCCTTCCTTCCTTTCCATATATAAGTGAAATCATACAGCATCTGTCCTTTTCTGACTTACTTTACTTAGCATAATGTCCTCAAGGTCCATCCATGTTGTTGCAAATGACAAGATTCCCTTTTGATATATGGCTAAATAATATTCCTGTGTGTGTGTATACACATACATATGCATGTGTATATGTATATATGCATGTGTATACATATAATACTTTTTCTTTATCCATTCATCCATCAGTGGGCACCTAGGTTATTTTCGTATCTTGGCTATTATAAATAATGCTGTAAGGAACATGGGGGTGCAGATATCTTTTCAAGGAACTATTTTTATTTCCTTCAGATAAACACCTAAAAGTGGAATTGCTGGATCAGAGGGTAGTTCTATTTTTAAATTTTTGAGAACCCTCCATGGTATTTTTTATAGTTTCTGCCACATTTTACATTCCCTTCAACAGTGTACAAGAGTTTCCCTTTCTCCACATCCTTGCCAACATTTATTACTTTTTGAGAATAAAAATTTTAACAGGTGTGAGGTGATTTGCATTTCCCGGATGATTAGTGATGAGCACCTTTTCATGAATGTGTTCACCATCTGTATGTCTTCTTTAGAAAAATGTCTATTCAGAGTCTCTGCCTATTTTTTAAAGATTTATTTCTTAGAGAGAGAGACAGACAAAAACAGAGAGGGAGAATCCTGAAGCAGACTCTGCACCAAGCATAGAGCCTTACTTGAGACTCGATCCCAGGACCCTGAGATCATGACTTGAGCCAAAATCAAGAGTCGGCCCCTTAACCAACTGAGCCACCCAGGCACACCTGCCTATTTTTTAATTGGATTTTTTTTTTTTTTTTTGCCATTGAGTTGCATGAGTTATTTATATATTTTGGATGTTAACCTCTTACCAGATGTATGATTTGCAAATATTTTCTCCTATTCTGTGGGTTACCTTTACAGTTTGTTGATGATTTCCCTTGTTTTGCAGAAGCTTTTTAGTTTGACATATTCATCTATTTTGTTTTTATTGTCAAATCCAAAAATCATTGCCAAAACCAATGTCAAGGAGCTTACCCCCTGGATTTTCTTCTAGGAATTTAATGGTTTCAAGTCTTATGTTCAAGTCTTTAATCCCTTTTGAGTTGATTTTGTGTATGGTGTAAGATAGTGGTCCAGTTTCATTCTTTTGCATGTGGCTGTCCAGTTTTCCTAATATCATTTATTGAAAAGACTATCATTTCCCCATTGTATATTATTGGCTCCTTTGTTGTACATTAATTGACCATATATATGTGAGTCGTTGCTGGGCTCTCTGTTCTGTTTTTTTGATCTATTTGTTTTTATAATATAGTTTGAAATCAGGAAACATGGTGCCTTCTTGTTTTTCTTCATTCTCAAGATTGCTTTGGCTATTCTGGGACTTTTGTGGTTCCACACAATTTGAAGGGTGTTTTATTTATGTAAAAAAATGCCATTGGAATTTTGATTGGGATTGCTTTGAATCTGAAGATTGCTTTATGTAGTATGGATATTTGAGCAATATTCTTCCAAACTATGAGAATAAAATACTTTCCATTTATTTGTGTCACGTTCATTTGCTTCCATCAATGTCTTATAGTTTTCAGTGTACAGACTTTTTACCTCCAGGTTCTCTGGAGTTGCCTCAAAGAGTAAGATTTATTTTATTTATTAAATTTATTTCTAGGTATTTTATTATTTTTGATCCTATTATAAATGAGATTGTTTTGTAATTGTCTTTCTGAAGTTAATTATTAGTATATAGAAATGCAACTGATTTTTATTTATTTATTTTTTGTATCTTACAACTTTATAGAATTTATTTGCCTATTTCTATCAGTATTTTGGTGGAGTCTTTAACGTTTTCTGTATATAATATGTCATCTGCAAATAGGGAGTTTTACTTCTTCCTTTTGGATTTGAATGTCCTCTATTTGTTTTGTTTTGTTGTTTGTTTGGCCATATTGCTCTCGCTACAACATCCAGTACTATGCTGAAAATAAGTGGTGAGAATGGACATCCTTGTCTTGTTACTGATCTTGGAGAAAAAGTTTTCAGCTTTTCACCATTGTATATGATGTAATCTGGGGTTTGTCATATATAGATTTTTATCATGTTGAGGTATGTTTTCTTTATAGCTACTTTGTTGATAGTTTTAATGTTAAATCCATGTTGAATTTTGTCAAATGCTTTTTCTGTATCAGGACGGGCATAAAATTTTTATCTTTCATTAATGTGCTGTATCACATTAATTTGTGGACATTGAACCATCCTTGCATCCCTGGAATAAATCCCACTTAATAATGTATGATCCTTTGAATATATTGTTGAATTTGGTTTACTAATACTTTGTTGAGCTTATTTGCATCCATGTGCATCAAGGATATGGCCTATAATTATCTTGTAAGATCCTTTCCTGGTCTTGGTATCAGGGAAATGCTGACCTTGTAAAATGAGTTTAGATGTGTTCTCACTTCTATTTTTTAGAAAAGTTGAGAAGAATTAGTATTAATTCATTTTTAAATGTTTGGTAGAATTTACCAGTGAAACCATCTGGTCTAGGACTTTTCTTTATTGAGAAGGTTTTTTGTTTTGTTTTGTTTTGTTTTAAGATTGTATTTATTTATTTGTTAGAGAGAGCACAAGCAGGGGAGCAGCAGGCAGAGGAAGAAGCAGGCTCTCTGCTCAGTGGGACTCGATCCCAGGACCCCAGGATCATGACCTGAGCCAAAGGCAGATGCTTAACTGACTGAGCCACCCAGGTGCCCCTATTGGGAAGGTTTTAATTACCAATTTAAACTCTTTACTAGCAAATGGTCTGTTTAGATATTCTATTTCTTCCTGATTCAATTTTGGAAGGTTGTATGTTATTAGGAACTTATACATTTCTTCTAGGTTGTCCGATTTTTTTTTATTGGCATACAATTGTTTATTGTTTAGTCTCTTATCCCTTTGTATTTCTGTAGTAGCAAATTGTAATGTCCCCTTGCATTTCTAATTTTTAAAATATTTAAGACCTCTTTTTTTTCTTGATGAATTAGGCTAATTTGTCTACTTTGTTCATGTTTTCAAAAAAAAAAAATAGCCTTTACTTTCATTTATCTTTTCTATTGTCTTTTTGGTATTTCATTTATTTCTGCTCTGATCTTTACTTCTTTATTTCTAGTAACTTGGGGTTCCATGTGTTCTTCTTTTTCTAGCTCCTTGAAGTGTAAAGTTATATTTATTTGAGATCTTGTTTTTCTTTATGTTGGCATTCATCACAATGAACTTCCCTTGTTTTTGCTGTATTCCATGAGTTTTGGTATCATATGTTCTTATTTTCATTTCTCTCAAGGTGTTTATGGATTTCTCTTATTTCTTTTCATCATTTAGCAGCATGTGGTTTAATCTTCACATATTTGTGATTTTTCCAGTTTTCTTGGAATTCATTTTCAGTTTCATACCATTGTGGTTTGAAAAGATATTTGACATGATTTCAATCTTCTTACATGTATTGTCTTATTTTGTGTCATAACATGTATCTGTCCTGGAGAATATTTCATGTGTGAATCAGAAGAATGTGTATTCTTTTGCTTTTTGGGTAGGATATTCTGTTTGTCTGTTTGTAGTCTAATGTATAGTTTATGTTTCCTTATTGATTTTTCTGTCTGGAAGATATTTAGACATTGATGAGAGTGGAGTATTAAATTTTCCTACTATTATTGTACTGTTGTCTATTTCCCCCCTTAGATCTATTAATTTTTACCCTATATTTAAGTGCTTCTGAAAATTATGTTTTTATTTTATTTAAATTCCAGTGTAGATAACATACAGTGTTATGTTAGTTTCAGGTGTACAATACAGTGATTACTCCATGCTCATCAAGATACGTATACTCTTAATCTCCTTCACCTATTTCACCCATTCCCCCCACCCACCACCCTCTGGTAACCATCAGTTTGTTATCTGTAGCTAAGAGTCTGTTTCTTAGTTTCTCTCTTTTTTTTCCTTTGTTTTTTTTTCCCTTAAATTCCACATATGAGTGAAATTACAGGGTATTTGTCTTTCTCTGACTGGCTTATTTTGCTTAGCATTATACTCTCTACATCCATCCATGTTGCAAAGTGACAAGATTTCATTCCTTTGATGGCTCAATAATATATATATACCACATCTTCTTTCTCCATTCATCTATTGATGGACACTTGGGCTGCTTCCATAATTTGGCTATTGTAAATAATGCTGCAATAAACATAAGGGTGCATATATCATTTCAGATTAGTGTTTTCATACTATTTGGATAAATATCAAGTGGTGTGATTACTGGATCATATGGTGAGTTCTATTTTTAGTTTTTTGAACAGCCTCTACTCTGTTTTCCACAGTGGCCGCACCAGTTTGCATTCTCACCAGCAGTGCACAAGGGTTCCTTTTTCTCCACATCTTTACCAATACTTTTTCCTTGCATTTTTTATTTTAGCCATCCTGACAGGTGTGTGGTGATACCGCATCGTGTGTTTTTTTTTTTTTTTTTTTTTTTACTTTCATCAGCTCTGTCTTTAATGTTACTTTTTTTAAATTCAATTAATTAACATATAATGTATTATTTGTTTCAGGGGTGCAGGTCTGTGATTCTCACTCTTCTATAAGTGCTCATTACAAGACATACTTTCCCCAAGGTCCAAAGCCTAGTTAGCCCATCCCTCTACTTCCCTCTCCTCCAGCAGCCCTCAGTTTGTTTCCTATGATTAAGAGTCTCTTATGTTTTGTCTCCCTCTCAGCTTTCATCTTGTTCATTTTTTCCTCTCTTCCCCTATAATCCTGTGCCTTGTTTCTTAGATTCCACATATCAGTGAGATCATATAATTGTCTTTTTCTGATTGACTTATTTCACTTAGCATAATACCCTCTAGTTCCATCCATGTCATTGCAAATGGCAAGATTTCATTTTTGATGGCTGCATATATATACACATCTTTATCCATTCATCTGTTGATGGACATCTACGCTCTTTCCATAGTTTGGCTATTATGGACATTGCTGCTATAAACATTGGGGTGCAGGTGCCCCTTCAGATCACTACATTTGTATCTTTGGGGTAAATACCCAGGAGTACAATTGCTGGCCATAGGGTAGCTCTGTTTTCAACTTTTTGAGGAACCTCCATACTGTGTTCCAGAGTGGCTGTACCAGCTTTCATTCCCACCAACAGTGTAAGAGGGTTGTCCTTTCTCTGCATCCTCGCCAACATTTGTTGTTTCCTGAGTTGATAATTTTAGCCATTCTGACTAGTGTCAGATGGTATCTCATTGTGGTTTTGATTTGTACTTCCCGGATGCTGAGTGATGTTGAGCATTTTTTCATGTCTGTTGGTCATTTGTATGTCTTCTTTAGAGAAATGCCTGTTCATTTCTTGATTGGATTATTTGTTCTTTGGGTGTTGTGTTTGATAAGTTTTTTTAATAGATTTTTGATGCTAGCCCTTTATCTGATATGTCAATTGCAAATATTTTCTCCCATTCTGTCAGTTGTCTTTGGTTTTGATGACTGTTTCCTTTGTTGTGCAGAAGTAAGTCCCAATAGTTCATTTTTGTCTTTGTTTCCCTTGCCTTTGAAGACATGTCTAGCAAGAAGTTGCTGCAGCCAAGGTCAAAGAGGTTGCTGCCTGTGATCTCCTCTAGGATTTTGATGGATTCCTTTCTCACATTTAGGTCTTTCATCCATTTTGAGTCTATTTTTGTGTGTGGTGTAAGGAAATGGTCCAGTTTCATTCTTCTGCATGTGGCTGTCCAATTTGCCCAACATCATTTGTTGAAGAGAGTGCCTTTTTCCATTGGACATCCTTTCCTGCTTTGTTGAAGATTAGTTGACCATAGAGTTGAGGGTCCGTTTCTGGGTTCTTTATTCTGTTCCATGGATCGATCTGTCTGTTTTTGTGCCAGTACCATACTGTCTTGATGATTATAACTTTGTAATAGAGCTTGAAGTCCAAAATTGTGATGCCACCAGTTTTGGTTTTCTTTCTCAACATTCCTTTGGCTATTCAGGGTCTTTTCTGGTTCCATACAAATTTTAGGATTATTTGTTCCAGTTACGTGAAAAAGGTTGATGGTATTTTGATAGGGATTGCATTGAATGTGTAGATTGCTCTAGGTAGCATAGACATTTTCACAATATTTGTTCCTCCAATCCATGAGCATGGAACGTTTTTCCATTTCTTTGTGTCTTCCTCAATTTCTTTCATGAGTATTCTATAGTTTTCTGAGTACAGATCCTTTGCCTCTTTGGTTAGGTTATATGTGTGTTTAGTCAGTAAGATTTTGTTTGAAGAAAGGCTCAGCAGTTGTTAATTTTGGAAAAAAAAAATAGGTATTAGTCCCTTGTAGCACTAATACTTTGTGAATTTTAGTAATGAAAATATGTATGTGTGCACAAAAGTATTATTTTTGAGAAATAATTTACATAAAGTTTAATACAAAGCTCTTACATGTAGTTTGAAGAGTTTTAACAAAAGTATACACTCACATGATGCAAACTTTGTTAAAGATCATTTTCATTGCTCCAAAAATTTCCCTTTAATCTTTCTTCAATCTTCTACTTCTATATAGAAACAATCACTGTTCTAATTTCTATCACCATATTTTAGTTTTTCCTATTCTAGAAACTCATTTAAATGGAATCCTATAGTATATACATTTGTGTCTTTGGCTCTGCCTGTTTTTGATGTTAATACATGTTTTGTAAGTCAGCGTTCCTTCCTTTTTATTGATAAGTCATATTCCATTGTATGATATGACATGGAATGTTTATCCTTTCTCTAGTTGATGAATGAATATTTAGGTTATTTTATCAGTTTTTGGCTGTTATGAATTAAGTAGCTATCCATATTTTGTGTACAAGATTATTGGGTCTCTCTTTCTCTTGGGTAAATACCTATGAGTGGAATTTTAAGATCTTTAGATAGGTGAATGCTCCAATTTATTAAAAAAAGAAAAAAAACTACCAGTTTTCTAAAAGAATTAATGTCATTTTATGCTCCCACCAGCAGTGTTTGAAATTTTCATCTCCTCCATATCCTCCCCAAACTTGCTATGGTCAGTCTTACTAATTTCAGTCATTCTAGGGTATGCAGTGGTATCTCATTGTGACTTCAATTTGCATTTTCCTGATCCCTAATAAAAAGATGTGCATTTCCATGTGCCTATTGACCATCTATATCTTTTGCATGTCTGAAGTATCAGTTTAAGTCTTTTACCCTTTTTTTAAAACCGTTTTTTTAATATTATTGAATTTTAGGACTTCACATATTTTGGATACAAGTCCTTTATCAAACATATATTTTAGGAATACTTGATCCAGTTTGTGGTTTATTCGTTTTTTTTTAACAGCTTTGATGACATGAGCAGAAGTTTTTAACTTTAACAAAGACTGGTTTATAATTTCTTTTTTATAGTCATTGCTTTCTGTGTCTTAGTTAAAACTAGCTTGGTCCATCCCTGTTATTGGTTTGTAATTTATCATTTTTTATGTTTTGCATGGTGTAAGGGTCAAGATTATTTTTTAAATGAATATCTAATTATTCCAACTATTTGTTGAAAATATTATCCTTCCATCACTCATTTGTCTAATTCTGGATCTCTATCCTGTTCCATTGATCTTTTTTTTTTTTTCCAATTTACTTGCATTATAAAAAATCCTGAATTTTAGTTAAGTGCTTGTATGTATTAATCTTGAAGATAACATAAAAATTTACAGTTTCTGTATATTTTCATAAATACTTTAAATCATCTTGTAATATTTATAAAATAGATTACTGCAATTTTTAATAAAATTGAGAAAAATCCATAGTGAATCATTTCAAGGAGAAATGAAATTTAACAATATTGAGTCTTCCAAACCATAGACATACTGTAACTCATCATTAGTTTCTAAATTTCTCTCAGCAACTTCTTTTTTTTCTTCCTTTTAGTTTTCAGTGTAGAAATTTTGGTCATCTTTTGTTAAATATGTGAGATACATATACATATATATCACTAATATTTTCAACTATTTTTATGTTATAAATGGTATTGATTTATAAATTTTATTTTTAAATTATTTATTGCTAGTATATAGTTTTTTTTAATCTTGACCTTGTATCCTGTGATCTTGGTAAATTCACTTATTACTTCTAGTAGTTCGATGTTTCCTAAATCTTATATCCTTACTATTTTTTTTTCCTGCTTGTTCAATCATTTACTAAGAAAACATTGTTTAAATCTCCAAATGTTTGTGGATTGTCCATTTCTTCAATTCTATCCATTTTTTTCCTTCCTGTATTTTGAAGTTGTGTTATTTGATTCATGTACATTTAGGATTGTTTTCTTTTTTTTTTTTAATTTTTTATTGTTATGTTAATCACCATACACTACATCATTAGTTTTAGATGTAGTGTTCCATGATTCATTGTTTGTGCATAACACCCAGTGCTCCATGCAGAATGTGCCCTCTTTAATACCAATCACCAGGCTAACCAATCCTCCCACCCCCCTCCCCTCTAGAACCCTCAGTTTGTTTTTCAGAGTCCATCGTCTTTCATGGTTCGTCTCCCCCTCTGATTCCCCCCCTTCATTCTTCCCCACCTGCTATCTTCTTCTTTTTTTTTTTTTTTAACATATATTGCATTATTTGTTTCAGAGGTACAGATCTGAGATTCAACAGTCTTCCACAATTCACAGCGCTTACCAGAGCACATACCCTCCCCAGTGTCTATGTCTATCACCCAGTCAGCCCATCCCTCCCACCCCACCCCCCACTCCATCAACCCTCAGTTTGTTTCCTGAGATTAAGAATTCCTCATATCAGTGAGGTCATATGATACATGTTTTTCTCTGTTTGACTTATTTTGCTCAGCATAATACCCTCCTGTTCCAGCCACATCATTGCAAATGGCATGATCTCATTCCTTTTGATGGCTGCATAATATTCCATTGTATATATATACCACTTCTTCTTTATCCATTCATCTGTCGATGGACACCTTGGCTCCTTCCACAGTTTGGCTATTGTGGACATTGCTGCTATAAACATCGGGGTGCACGTACCCCTTCGGATCCCTACATTTGTATCTTCAGGGTAAATACCCAATAGTGCAATTGCTGGATCGTATGGTAGCTCTATTTTCAACTTTTTTTTTTTTTTTAAAGATTTTATATATTTATTTGAGACAGAGAGAGAGTGGGAGAGAGAGCACAAGAGGGGGTAGGGTTAGAGAGGGAGAAGCAGACTCCCCGCCGAGCAGGGAGCCCAATGTGGGACTCGATCCCGGGACTCCGGGATCATGACCTGAGCTGAAGGCAGTCGCTCAACCAACTGAGCCACCCAGGCGCCCTCTATTTTCAACTTTTTGAGGAACCTCCATACTGTTTTCCAGAGTGGCTGCAACAGCTTGCATTCCCACCAACTGTGTAGGAGGGTTCCCCTTTCTCCGCATCCCCGCCAACATCTGTCGTTTCCTGACTTGTTCATTTTAGCCATTCTGACTGGTGTGAGGTGGTATCTCATTGGGGTTTTGATTTGGATTTCCCTGATGCCGAGCAATGTTGAGCACTCTTTCATGTGTCTGTTGGCCATTTGGATGTCTTTGGGAAAATGTCTGTTCATGTCTTCTGCCCATTTCTTGATTGGATTCTTTGTTCTTTGGGTGTTGAGTTTGATAAGTTCCTTATAGATTTTGGATACTAGCTCTTTATCTGATATGTCATTTGCAAATATCTTCTCCCATTCTGTCGGTTGTCTTTTGGTTTTGTTGACTGTTTCCTTTGCTTTGCAAAAGCTTTTTATCTTGATGAAGTCCCAATAGTTCATTTTTGCCCTTGCTTCCCTTGCCTTTGGCGATGTTTCTAGGAAGAAGTTGCTGCGGCTGAGGTCGAAGAGGTTGCTGCCTGTGTTCTCCTTTAGGATTTTGATGGACTCCTGTCTCACATTTAGGTCTTTCAACCATTTGGAGTCTATTTTTGTGTGTGGTGTAAGGAAATGGTCCAGTTTTATTCTTCTGCATGTGGCTGTCCAATTTTCCCAACACCGTTTGTTGAAGAGACTCTTTTTTCCATTGGACATTCTTTCCTGCTTTGTTGAAGATGAGTTGACCATAGAGTTGAGGGTCCATTTCTGGGCTCTCTATTCTGTTCCATTGATCTATGTGTCTGTTTTTGTGCCAGTACCATACGGTCTTGATGATGACAGCTTTGTAATAGAGCTTAAAGTCTGGAATTGTGATGCCGCCAGCTTTGCTTTTCTTTTTCAACATTCCTCTGGCTATGCGGGGTCTTTTCTGGTTCCATACAAACTTTAGGATTATTTGTTCCATTTCTTTGAAAAAAGTGGATGGTATTTTGATGGGGATTGCATTGAATGTGTAGATTGCTCTAGGTAGCATTGACATCTTCACAATATTTGTTCCTCCAATCCATGAGCATGGAACGTTTTTCCATTTCTTTGTGTCTTCCTCAATATCTTTCATGAGTATTCTATAGTTTTCTGAGTACGGATCCTTTGCCTCTTTGGTTAGATTTATTCCTAGGTATCTTATGGTTTTGGGTGCAATTGTAAATGGGATCGAATCCTTAATTTCTCTTTCTTCTGTCTTGTTGTTGGTGTATAGGAATGCCACTGATTTCTGTGCATTGATTTTATATCTTGCCACTTTACTGAATTTCTGCATGAGTTCTAGCAGTTTTGGGGTGGAGTCTTTTGGGTTTTCCACATAAAGTATCATATCATCTGCAAAGAGTGAGAGTTTGACTTCTTCTTTGCTGAATCAGATGCCTTTTATTGCTTTTTGTTGTCTGATTGCTGTGGCTAGGACTTCTAATACTATGTTGAATAGCAGTGGTGATAGTGGACATCCCTGCCGCGTTCCTGACCTTAGTGAGAAAGCTCTCAGTTTTTCCCCCTTGAGAATGATGTTCGCTGTGGGTTTTTCATAGATGGCTTTTATGATATTGAGGTATGTACCCTCTATCCCTATACTCTGAAGAGTTTTGATCAAGAAAGGATGCTGTACTTTGTCAAATGCTTTTTCTGCATCTATTGAGAGGATCATATGATTCTTGTTCTTTCTTTTGTTAATGTATTGTATCACATTGATTGATTTGCAGATGTTGAACCAACCTTGCAGCCCAGGGATAAATCCCACTTCGTCATGGTGAATAATCCTTTCAATGTACTGTTGGATCCTATTGGCTAGTATTTTGGTGAGAATTTTTGCATCCATGTCTATCAGGGATATTGGTTTGTAATTCTCCTTTTTGATGGGGTCTTTGTCTGTTTTTGGGTTCAAGGTAATGCTGGCCTCATAAAATGAGTTTGGAAGTTTTCCTCCCATTTCTATTTTTTGGAACAGTTTCAGAAGAATAGGTATTAATTCTTCTTTAAATGTTTGGTAGAATTCCCCTGGGAAGCCATCTGGCCCTGGGCTTTTGTTTGTTGGGAGATTTTTGATGTCTGCTTCAATTTCCTTAGTGGTTATAGGTCTGTTCAGGTTTTCTATTTCTTCCTGGTTCAGTTTTGGTAGTTTATACATCTCTAGGAATGCATCCATTTCTTCCAGGTTATCTAATTTGCTGGCATAGAGTTGCTCATAATATGTTCTTATAATTGTTTGTATTACTTTGGTGTTGGTTGTCATCTCTCCTCTTTCATTCATGATTTTGTTGATTTGGGTCCTTTCTCTTTTCTTTTTGATAAGTCTGGCCAGGGGTTTATCAATCTTGTTAATTCTTTCAAAGAACTAGCTCCTAGTTTCATTGATCTGTTCTACTGTTCTTTTAGTTTCTATTTCATTGATTTCTGCTTTGACCTTTATTATTTCTCTTCTCCTATGGGTTTAGGCTTTATTTGCTGTTCTTTCTCCAGCTCCTTTAGGTGTGGGGTTAGGTTGTGTATTTGAGACCTTTCTTGTTTCTTGAGAAAGGCTTGTATTGCTCTATACTTTCCTCTTAGGACTGCCTTTGCTGCATCCCAAAGATTTTGAACAGTTGTGTTTTCATTTTCTTTGGTTTCCATGAATTTTTTTAATTCTTCTTTAATTTCCTGGTTGACCCATTCATTCTTTAGTAGGATGCTCTTTAGCCTCCATGTATTTGAGTCCTTTCCGACTTTCCTCTTGTGATTGAGTTCTAGTTTCAAAGCGTTGTGGTCTGAAAATAGGCAGGGAATGATCCCAATCTTTTGGTACTGGTTGAGACCTGATTTATGACCTAGGATGTGATCTATTCTGGAGAATGTTCCATGGGCACTAGAGAAGAATGTGTATTCCGTTGCTTTGGGATGAAATGTTCTGAATATATCTGTGAAATCCATTTGGTCCAGTGTGTCATTTAAAGTCTTTATTTCCTTGTTGATCTTTTGCTTAGATGATCTGTCCATTTCAGTGAGGGGGGTGTTAAAATCCCCCACTATTATTGTATTGTTGTCAATGTGTTTCTTTGCTTTTGTTATTAATTGCCTTATATAATTGGCTGCTCCCATGTTAGGGCATAGATATTTACAATTGTTAGATCTTCTTGTTGGATAGGCCCTTTAAGTAGGATATAGTGTCCTTCCTCATCTCTTATTACAATCTTTGGTTTAAAATCTAATTTGTCTGATACAAGGATTGCCACCCCAGCTTTCTTTTGGTGTCCATTAGCATGGTAAATGGTTTTCCACCCCCTCACTTTCAACCTGGGGGTGTGTTTGGGTCTAAAATGAGTCTCTTGCAGGCAGCATATCGATGGGTCTTGTTTTTTAATCCAATCTGATAGCCTGTGTCTTTTGATTGGGGCATTTAGCCCATTTACATTCAGGGTAACTATTGAAAGATAGGAATTTAGTGCCATTGTCTTGCCTGTAAGGTGACTATTACTGTATATTGTCTGTGTTCCTTTCTGGTCTATGTTGCTTTTAGGCTCTCTTTGCTTAGAGGACCCCTTTCAATATTTCTTGTAGGGCTGGTTTCGTGTTTGCAAATTCCTTTAGCTTTTGTTTGTCCTGGAAGCTTTTTATCTCTCCTTCTATTTTCAATGACAGCCTAGCTGGATATAGTATTCTTGGCTGCATATTTTTCTCATTTAGTGCTCTGAATATATCCTGCCAGTCCTTTCTGGCCTGCCAGGTCTCTGTGGATAGGTCTGTTGCCAATCTAATGTTTCTACCATTGTAGGTTACATATCTCTTGTTCCGAGCTGCTTTCAGGATTTTCTCTTTGTCTCTGAGACTCGTAAGCTTTACTATTGGATGTCGGGGTGTTGACCTATTTTTATTGATTTTGAGAGGGGTTCTCTGTGCCTCCTGGATTTTGATGACTGTTTCCTTCCCCAAATTAGGGAAGTTCTCTGCTATAATTTGCTCCAATATACCTTCTGCCCCTCTCTCTCTTTCTTCTTCTTCTGGGATCCCAATTATTCTAATGTTGTTTCATCTTATGGTATCACTTATCTCTCAAATTCTGCCCTCGTGATCCAGTAGTTGTTTATCTCTTTTTCTCAGCTTCTTTATTTTCCATCATTTGGTCTTCTATATCACTGATTCTCTCTTCTGCCTCATTTATCCTAGCAGTTAGCGCCCCCATATTTGATTGCACCTCATTAATAGCCTTTTTGATTTCAACTTGGTTAGATTTTAGTTCTTTTATTTCTCCAGAAAGAGTTTCTCTAATAACTTCCATGCTTTTTTCAAGCCCAGCTAGTATCTTTAAAGTGATGAATCTGAACTCTAGATCCGACATTGTACTAATGTCCGTATTGAGTCGGTCCCTGGCAGTCGGTACTACCTCTTGTTCTTTTTGTTGAGGTGATTTTTTCTGTCTTGTCATTTTGTCCAGAGGAGAACAGATTAATGAGAGAACAAAATGCTAACAGGGTAACAACGTCCCCAGAAAATATACTCTAAACAAATCAGAAAAGACTTGAAGCAGGAGGAAAAGAAAGGGAAAGAGAGAAGAAAAAAAAAGAAAAGAAAAGAAAAAGATAGATAAAGATAAAAACAAACAAAAACAGAACAAAACAAAAAAAAACAGAATATGATCAAATATGTTCAGGCTGGTACATAGATCAGTGCCCCATACTAGATTTTGGGTGTATTTTGGTCTGTTAGAAGAAAGTGCCTCCCAAAATTTTAAAGAAAGAAAAACTTATATATGTACAAAAATAAGGGTTGATATGATGAAGGGATGGAATATGATTGTAAAGATGAAAATTATAAAAAATTTTATAAAAGGAATTGATAAGTTGTTTGAAAAAAGAAAGAGGATTTAAAAAAAAAAAAGAAAAGAAAAGGCAGAGAATGTGATCAGGCAGGGGAGTAGAACAAAACCATACACTAGAGATTTAGGGTATATTTTGATCTGTTAGAAGAAACTATCTCAAAATTTTAAAGAGAGAACAACTTATATATATATATATATATATATATATATATATATATATATATATATGCCAAAAATACGGGTAACTACTATGAAGGGATAGAATATGACTCTAAAAATGAAAAATAAAAATGTTTTTTAAAAAAGGGATTGATAAGATGTTGGTTGAAAAAGGGAAAAAGAAAAATTCAAAAAAAAAAAAAAGACAGTTAAAAAAAAATTAACTTTGAAAGACTAAAGAATCATGGTAAAAAAGCCATGGACTCTATGTGCATTATTCCCCTAGCGCTGGAGTTCTGCCATTCTCATTGATCGGGAAACTTGGTCTTGGCTGGCTGTTCTCACTGATCTTCTGGGGGAGGGGCCTGTTGCCGTGGTTCCCAAATGTCTTTGCCAGAGGCGGAATTGCCCCACCCTTGCCCGGTCCAGGCTAAGTCATCTGCTGGGGTTTGCTCTTGGGAGCTTTTGTTCCCTGCAAGCTTTCCATACAGCTTTGGAGGCCAAGAGTGAAAATGGCAGCCTCCCAATCTCCGCTCCGGAGGAGCCGAGAACTCGGGGCCCTGCTCCTCAGTGCACCCCCAGAGAAAAGCAGTCAGTCACTCCCGTCTCCCCGGTCTCCGGCCGCACTCCGTGCTCATCTGGCCTGTGACCGAGCATTTCTATCTCTGGCACACGACCCCGCGTGGAGTCTCCAAACCCAGCAGATCCCTGCGGTGCGCTCCCGCACCACTCCTCCCAGGGGAGGAAGGGGAGTTTCCCCGGATCTGCCGCTTGTTGGGTCCCTGCTGGAGGAGCAGTGGCCCGACTGTGCCGCGGATCACGGTTTATGACAACCCTAAGCTGAGAGCCTGCGCCTTGGCTCCGTCTCTGCAGCCGGCTTCCCTGCTCAGATACCTGGGAGCTCTGCCGCACTCAGGCACCCCTGGTCTTTCTGTGACCCCAAGGGTCTTGAGACCACATTGTCCCGTGAGGGTTCCACCCCCAACTTAGCCACCGGAGCAATGTCCCTCAGCGGAGCAGACTTTTACAAGTCCCAATTTTGTGCTCTGCAGCTCTATCACTTGCCAGAAGCTGCTGACGGAGGCCCCCTCCCCCACTGTCTATCCTCCCGATTATCACCTTGGATTCACTTCTCCGCACATCCTACCTTCCAGAAAGTGGTCGCTTTTCTCTTCAGAGACTCGTTGTTATTCTTTTCTTCGATCTCCTATTGAGTTTGTCGGTGTTCAGAATGATTTGATCCCTATCCAGCTGAATTCCTGAGACGAGACAAAATCCAGGTCTCCTACTCCTCCGCCATCTTGCTCCGCCCCCTAGGATTGTTTTCTTGATGAATGAGCCTTTTGTTAGTATGAAATATCCTCCTTTATCCCTGATAATAATCTTTTCCTCAACTCTACTTTGTTCGCCACTAATAACTCCATTTTATTTTTTTCTACTGGCGTTTTAGCTATATCTCTTAGTTTATTTTAGTAGTTGCTCTAAGGATTAAAATATTCATGTGAAATTTATAACAATCTTCTTATAATTAAACTTCCATGTATAAGGTAAGAACTGTAAAACAATGTTTCTATTTATCCCCTCCCATCTTTTCTGATATAGTTGTCATATTTTACTTCTACAAGTGTTTTAAACCTCTCTCTACAATATTATTGTTTTCCTTAAGGCTAATTTTTAAAAACTTAAGTAATGGGGAAGTGTATTTAGTGATTACCTATGTTACCAATTCTGGCTCTGTTTATTCCTAGAGGTTTGAGTTTTCATCAGCTATCACTTCAGCCTAAAGAACTTCATATCTTTTTATTGAAGTGCGTTTTGCTGGTAAAAATTCTCTCAGATTTTGTCTGAAATTTTCTTTATCTTCATTTTGAAGGAAAATTTTGTTGTATATAAAATCCAAGGATGATAAGTTCTTTTTCTCCTTTAGGTACATTATGTCATTTCCTTTTTATCTTCTGGCTTGCATTGTTTTTAATGGTAAGTCAGTTGTATTTTAATCAGTTCTCCAGTACATAATGTTTCTTTTTTCACATTTTAAGATTTTTTTTTTTTTATCTTTGGTTTTCAGCATTTCTCTAAGTTGTCCGTGTGTGTGTGTATACGCATGCATTTTGGTTGGGGTCTGTTTAGCTTCTTGAGTCTGAAGTTTAATAATTTTTATCAAATTTTTAAAATTTTAGGCATTATTTCTTCAAATATTTTCATACCCCTATTGCTTCTGATTCTGAAACTTTAATTACATGTATTTTAGGCTGCTTGATATTTTCTAACATGTTATTAAACCTGTATTGATCTCTTAAATTTCTTTTTATCCCTGTGCATCAATTTGGAAAATTTCTATTGCCTTGTCTTCACATTCAATGATCTTTCTTTGTGTGTCCACTTACTAAAAGTCCATCATATTTTGTTTTTGTTTTTTTTTTTTGTACTGTATTTTGGTTCTTTTTTTTTTTTTTTTTTCTTGCTGAGAACCCCCATCTGGTCACTCACTAAACAACTTTTCTCCTTAAATTCTGAACTTAGTTATAATAAAGTCCTTTTCTGCTAGTTCCAACATCTTTGTCATCTGTTTCTATCATCTGTTCTAAATTCTTACACTTCATATTTATTGTTTCTTCAAATGTTTAGTAATTCTTTATCCTATTCTTAACATTATGATCTTGACTTGTTGAAATATGGAGATTGTCTTAAAAATGTCAGGGTTTATTTATTTATTTATTTATTTATTTATTTATTTATTTAGAATTGTTCTGGCAGACACTGGTTTACTGTTATATCAGGTTTACTTTTCCCATTTTCGTTTTAAGTTTTTATTTAAATTCCAGTGACTTAACATACAATGGAATATTAGTTTCAGGTGCACAATTTAGTGATTCAACACTTCCATACAACACCTGGTGCCTATCATGACAAGTGTACTCCTTAATCCTCATCATCTATTGCACCCATCCCCCCCGCCCACCTCCCCTCTGGTAACCATCAGTTTGTTCTCTATAGTTAAGAGTCTGTTTCTTGGTTGGCCCCCCACTTTTTTCCCTTTTATTTAAACTTACAGTTGTAAACTCTAGAACTGTTGTTACACTTCGGCTAGAGTAGCCCTAATTTCAATTCATGACCTTTCTGAGAAATTAGGTGTACATTCAGGATGTTCAGCAAGGCATCTTCACTCTAGTTTGTCAGAACTTCAACATTTCTCAGCACAGGATGATCTGTGGAATCTCTATTCAGCTCAAAACCCAGCAGTGACTATTCTTTTTAGCCTCTCATTTCCCCTCTAATAGCAGGCACATGTCTTTCACTTTACCTGTCTTCACCTCTCTCTTCTTCAATAACCACAAACTTATAGGTCTACCCTTTTTCTTCAGCCTTCTCTACTGGTTCCTTCCCATCAAGATTTAAACATATTTAAGTCTGTCTCACCTGGAAAACAACACTAAATGTTACTGATCCATATGGAATGCCTGCTATCTGTTGTCTCTTTCCCCCTTTTGTAGCACAGATTTTTGAGTTTTTCTTTGCAGTCTTCAGTCACTCCACACACACTCATTGATTTATTGCTCTCTGGTTGTTGCTCCAAATTTATTTTTTACATTTGTCTCTTCCACTCATCCTTTAAGCATCACCATATAGAAGGTTGTTTTTTTTTTTCCAGTTCCCCAAGTATGTATTATGTTTCCTTATCTCTGATCTTCTCGTGTGCTGTTCCCTCTTTCTAGAACACTCTCCCCACTATCCATCCCCATGTATTATGTAATAGAAGCTGTTTTTACCAAGACCATCATTGGTAAATCCAGTGTTCCTTTCTCAGTCTTCTCTGTAGCATTTGGTGGTGTTGAAATACTCTTTTTCTCTGGGCCTGTGAGTCTGTGTCCTCTTGGTTCTCATCTTACCTCCAGCAGTAATTGTGTTTCTTTCATGGCCCCCTCTACTTACTTAAGTTATTGGTGTTACTTCAGGTTTCATCTGAATCCAGAAACAATGTTATTCTCTCTCAGCTTCCATTGCCATCTCCATAGTAATTTCAGCTCCTTTCCAATTCCGTAAGTCTCTCCAGAGTTTCAAACTCATATACCCAAATGCCTACTGGACACTTACACTATGTTTACAGCTACCTCAGGCTCACCAGATCCAAAACTAAACTCCTCATTTGTCCATGACTGAAACTTCTCTTTTGTCCCCCATCTATGTGAATGTCCCAGTCATCTTCCCAGTTACTTAATTTAGAATCCTGGGCATAATCCAGGACTCAGTCCTACCCTTCTCCGTAGCAAATCAATGACTAAAACAGTCAATTCTTCATCCATTATATCTTAGAATTCTGCTCATTTTTCTTCATCTCCATCATTATTTCTTTAATTAAAGTTATTGTCACCTCCTACCTAGGGAATACTAGTATAAGTAACAATTGCTCTTCTGCCTCATTCAGCCCATCCAATACATAATGCTGCCTTGAAGAGCTTTCATCTGCCACTCCTCAGCCTAAAAACTTTTTAAGGTCCCTCCCTGTGCTAAGTAAAGGTTCAAACTCCTTATCATGCTAACAAGGATTCTATGGTCTAATCCCTGCTTGTTGTTCTGGGTTTATTTGTCACATCTGTCTCTTCCACTAATCCTGTAAGCATGAGCCATAGGGAACATTTTTTCAGTTCCCCAAGCATCTACTATGCCTGCTTGACTCTAAGCCTTCTCATGTAGTGTTCCCTCCTTTTAGGACACTCTCTCCACTATTCATCCCCATTCATTGGGCTAATCCTCATGTAGATTTTAGGTCTCTTTTTGTATGCTAATTTTCTATGGAAATTTTCTGTTATCCCCTGACTGATCTGGGGTTTTTGTCCCATGTATTTCTATTACACCCTGAAATTTTCCTGTAAAGGTACATATATTATCTGCCTCTCCTATGAATAATGAACAGTATGAATATGGTTACCCAGGCCTTTTTTGTTTGTCATTGTGTCTCCAGTGCCAGGCACATTGCATGGCATATAAATAAATGCTCGAATGTGAATGAATGAATATATGCTTTAAAAATTCCTCAGACAATCGAGTGCTTGGCTGGCTCAGTCAGTGGAGCATGCAGCTCTTGATCTCAGGGTAGTGAGTTCGAACCCCACATTGGTTGTAGAGATTGATTAAAAATAAAATCTTAAAAAAAATCTTCAGAAAACCATTTTTAAGTTCCTTCTTTACCTTACCTCTCTTTCTGGCCTTCTCACCTCCACACAGCTCCATATGTTATGTTAACCATGCACTTTTGGTTTTCCAAATGGATTATATACTCTGCTAACTCTGTGCCTTTGCATATCCTGTCCTTCTCTCTAGAATGCCCCCACATATTCTCTTCTCTTAGATTGCTCATCTGAGCCTTCAACCCTTCCAAAAACCAACTTTTTCAAAAATTAATTTGCATGTCATCCTCTGGGCTCCCAACATCTGTGGGAGTATTTCTCTATTATACCAAGTTCACTGCTACACCAATAGGATTTTTCTCTTCAAAGCTAGAGGAAATATTTCAGTATATCTTGTCCTCAAATGTTTAGCAGAGGAGCTAGCAAATACTAAGAACCAATTACTACTTACTGAATGAAAGAGGAAAAGAACAATCATAGGCACACATATGCTGTTCCAGTGGTCTAATGAGAGTAGATAAATTTGGCCATGAACTGAAAATGCCTGAAAGTCAATTCTCAGGGAGTAATTAAATCAAATAAAAATTATATATCAACGTCTTTTACATCCCATGTTCATTAAGAGCAAATTTTGTTGTACCATTTTTTCATAGTCAATAAAAATAACTATTTGTATTTTAGAAATGAATGGTAAAACATAACTCCTGAGAAATTGTGCCTGATTGAATAAACCAAATAGCCCTGTTAACTTAATTTTCTGAATAGATATTCTGCTGCCAACTCTATTTTCATTAGGTGAAATGGAAGACTAAAGGTTCCATTTATTCAACTACTCATGTGTTCCTCAGCATGAACTTGAAGTTAGTTTTTTTTTTTTTTTGATTGACTATCTTATTTTGGTTTCATTTTTAAATATTTCAGTATTTCCATTTTTTAAAATAATATTTTGATGATACTTGCACTCCCTAAAAACAGAAGTAAAATGTATACAGCAACACGTGCATGAAATAAGATTTTTATACTTTTAATATAAAAACTAAGGAGGCTTACCAATTCGGATAATAATTATTACATGAGTTCTTAGAGGAATAGAAGAGAACCAAGAATTTTTTTTTAATGCAAAAGGGCATTTCTTATTTGTTGTTTACCTGAAGCACTGAATGTCTTTGTCGTGATTAATTTTTAAGACCTGTATCATGTTTAAAATTACAACACAGTCCAGTTTTAAGCTTATAATGTCCCAAAATTGAAAAGAGAGAAATAACCTATGAAATGCTTGTGATATCTTTATGTATAAATTTGAGAATCATTAAGTAGCTGTCACTCTCTCTTCTCCAGCATCAATTACTCTGCTCTGGATTTACTTACTCCACTCTGTATAATGAGCCCCCAGAGCATGTTTCATTGCAGGGGAAAGCACACATTCTTCACTTGCGGTCAGTGGGATGTGGTTAATTTGAAATCACTTAAACTATTATATCTGTCAAGTGCAGTTATTTTATTTTCAATTCACATCAGTGTTTTAGTATGCAGGTCGGTTACTGGGTCAAACTGGCAGATTAATTTGGGAGCATTCTGTTGCAATGCTCTTCATCACTGTCATTTATATGTAGGCCACTATTGAAAGTTAATACCTGCCCATTAAAATTGATTGCCAAAGATATCACGCTTAATGTAAACAATGATGTATAGATCAGAAAATGGTGCTAAATTAGAGATTATGGTTTACAGTTCCTTTGGTATGGGGGTATTCAGTTATAGAAAATATTTCAGGAAAATTGGACTTTGAAAACAACAAAATGCTAAAAGAAACCTTCAGAATGTCTAAGAGACCTGGCAATAGCCTGATAGGGCTTTTCGAGTTCTTATTATTATATCCTGTTATTCTTCATTATAGCCAGGATTTCAAATAGTGTGTGTGTGTAGTGTGTGATAGTGTGTGTGTGTGTAGAGGACGAATATCAAGCTATTTAAAGACAATTATTTAAAAGTGAATATTACATTGGAATAAACAGTCTAGGTTTAGAAGCGGATTTAGACAAATTTAGAAGTGAAGAAGCGGAAGGATGATGAAACATTAGCACAATCTATCCCATTAAAAAATAGCCAGGCATCAATAAAAAGCAATAGAATTAAAATGAACATTTGGGTAATATACTACCACAATATCATATGTACTACATTAGCAAATTATATTTTTACCATATGTAGGCCTGCTTTTATCATTTTATAATACTGCCAACAATATTGAACATTTGAAAGTCTATGACTTTCTTGGAAGTTCTAAAATACGGTAAAGCCCTGATTAATAGTATCTGAGTTGCAAAGATTAAAAAAATTCAAAACAATGATAAAAACTGATCAGATTCCAAAATTTTTCATTTCCTCAAAAAGGAAGAACTATATACTCCAGAAATAGTGCTTTGAAGTTATACCGCTTTTATAGAAGTTGTTGGACAGCAGGAAATATAGCATCACCTTTATTCACAGGCACCCAGAAAACTATAACAAACATCTGTGCAAAGCTGGAACGTACATACACACACACCACATAGCGCACAAAGACCTAGAGATACATAGAAGCAACCCACACGAAACCTGACCATGGCAGAAACTTCAAAACCTGGTGCTTTGAAACACTACATAATACTGCATCAAGGACAAGAGAAGAGGGAAGTATTGCTGGTAGGAAGTGTTGAGATTTTTTCTATCTGGGGAGTGTAAGTCTGTTCCTAACCCATTCCCATGTCACTTCCCTGACATTTCAGAAATACCCAGTCTCTTGCCTGTGAGTTTTGATCCATTACGTGTATCTCTTTAAAAGTCATATATTTCTAATGTAGTAAGTAAATCACAAACTGTTATGCAATAAAAATTGGTTTTAAATTAAACATATTAACAACCAAAAAAACCTTGACCCATTTTAATTATGTTTTTAAACACTTTGTGTTCTACCTGTGTGTTCTTTGGGGAATATGTTGTTTTTAATACCCTGACTTATTCTGTTAACTAAAAGTTGAGAGAAGCAATTGTAATTTTGCTTTTCTTGAATGTCTTTCTAGACATTTTGACACTGAAGATTACGTTCCAGTGGCTAATTCAAAAGTGCATACTTACGGAAGAGAAAAGAGTACTAAAGTAAATATCTTTCAAAGTATCTGGGCCCTACAGTTAATGATGGAGTTGCTAGGTTAAAAGTGGTTAACTGAAAAATACCTTAATTTTTAAGTCAGCATAGCTCTATTTGAGAACTCCTAACATGAGTTTCTATTCATATCTGTTTCTGTGGAAACTAATTCAGTAGGATGATAATTAGTATAACACTGCTAAAAGGTTTCATACAGGATTAAACTGTTAAACTGTTTGGGGTTTTTTTTTTGGTATAGTTTTACTGTACTAATATGCATATGATCATGAAACACTTTTTGCAGGTGCCACAAAATCATAATTTGGGGCATTCTACACCTACATCTAGTAGCATTGCTGAATATGAGGGTTAACCCAAGTTGTTGAGTTATCTCTGGCCCAGTCTTCATCAAACAATGTTATTCATCAGAATCATCTGCGGGGCTTTACATAAAAATGCTGGGAACACATCCCAGACTTACTGAACGGGAGTAACAGGGGTAGGGTCTTTAATCATATCATTTTCACAAGCTCCATGAATCCCTGTTGAAGAAACACTGCTGTGAATATTATTATTACTTTTCTCTACAATTTCCATCTTCACTTATATCTCGATATCCATCTAATGTTGTTTATATTTTGTAGCTCAAGAATCTTCCCTTATAAGCCAAATTAAAATAGCAGTATTCTAGATGAAAGTATACGTTAACTATTTAAGCAGAATATTCATAACTTTAGATACTCTAATAATATAGCAATCTATGAAAGGTGAAACTGTAATAAGAGAACTTTAAATAATATGGAAAAAAAATAATTTCTCTAACAACTCAAGGCTCTTCCTGCTTCAAAATCCAGCTGAATGCTTATCATCTTTAAAACTCTTACTATTTCCACAAAATTCTGATCACTTATACCAAAATTTAGTTATATATTTTGTTTCATATAATTGCATTTGTCTATCATTTTAGAATTTTTTTTTAAAGTTACAGAACCTCATAGGAGGGCTGTTAGTGATAATTTACTATAACTTCCCAGTACATGCTGAAATATTCTCTAAAGTACATTGTACTCTTGGTTTTATGATCTCATCGTGTATGTTTTTCTTGTTTCTATCTCTCGGCATTATAAAAAAACACTCCTATTTCTTTTCTAGCTGTATTGGATGCAATTAATGAATGTGGTTGACTGACAAGCAAATGAATTAGGCTTCCATAAAATTTACTGTTTAGTCTTCATTAAATGTTTTCCATTATCAAAATGAATAGGCTTTAAGTGCTTTACTTAAAAACGAGTAATAAAATGACCAGTAAATAAATCATGATTTTATTACCTACTTGTTAATAACCAAGGCTCTTGGTTGCCCATGATAGCACTCCAGCTCAAACTACTTTATTCAGAAATGGAATGCATTGCTTTTTAAATGAAGGCAGGCTAAGGCAGCCATTGGCAGAGTTGCACCTAAGTTCTCAGGCATGCTTTTCTGGGAATGGCATTTTTCTCACTGGGTTTCCTGATGGTATCATAGATGGCCAAGGAGTAGCTTTAAGATTCTATTTCAAATACTCAGCTAATCCAGATGCAAAATACCTTATGCCCAAAATGTCTGACAAATTCTGGAGTGGAATCTTCTTGGCTCAGCTTCAGTTGCAGACCCACCCCTGAGCCAATTATTATAGTTTGTATTGGTAGAATCTTCTGATTGACGAGATGATTATGCCCAGATTTGTCCCCAGTCCCTTTGACTGAAAGTGACCAGTGAGTGACAGATCGTTTTTCAGAGGAAATAAGGGATACTGTTACCAAAATAGGAGGAAGAGATCTAAGTAGAGGAAAATAAGAAGTGTTTTTTTGAGATCTCAGCTCAGCTTATTATACTCTGCCAGCTTTGGCCTGTGTTCTCTATGAAATACCCTGTTTAGTTAGTTGATGAGTTTGGATTTCATTGATGGCAGTTAATACTTTGAAAAAGGCAATTGTTTTTTTGTTTGTTTGTTTTTTAATTTTATTATGCTAGAAAAAGGCAATTGTTTTCACTGCTAGAGGGAAAATATGACTTGATATATTCTTTATATCATATGATTAATTATATTTTAAGAGTTAATAATTCTAATCCTAAAAGACATTGAAGCTAACCATTTGATTAATACCTAAAGCTTTGATATAAAGTGAATTCACATACCAATTCATTCATCATAAGCATTTGCTTATGGTACATGGAGGATGCATAATAGGTGTGATTTCATAGTCATGAGAATAAAATGTACAAAACTATAATGTGTATTTACACATTAAAAATGAAACCCAATTGTTCAAGTATTAAAATGTAAACTGCTATCTTTCTGTGGCTCCCTTTCTGAGATTTAGCATGTGGATATTTTTCTTCTAAAATAATCAATTAAAGGAAAAAATTTATTAGAACCATTCTTGTCAAAACTACCTTTAAAAAAAGTGCTAAAATATTGTACCTGTGGATAAGGAGTTAAAAACAGAACAAAATATACTTTCAGAAAGTTAATGTCTGAAATAATGTCCTTCATAGTATAGTCACCATGACAGATTTTACTTACTTCATTAACTTTCCCATTATATTAAAACCTTTTGAAACTACCTTTTGGGAAGAGCCCTCAATAACCAGCTTATAAGCCACTTCAGAAAGCATCTTTGTTATTTAATATCACATCACATATCTTCTTTATAGTTAATTAAAACAATTTAAATCCACAACTTCAACAGATTTGACTTAAGGTGACTCCCAGTTAATTCCTATAATCGAATACATCCCAAACAATAAGATTTGTCATGGTAGACGACATTCAAAGAATGGATCACATAAAGTCAGTTCCAAATAAAATATTTTTCTTATCTAAAATTATCAAAAAATATTTTAGGTAATTACAACATCTTCAGAATAGGTGGCCAACCTTCAAGAAGGACAAAACTAAAGAGAAAAACTTTTGAGAAATGTCATTACTTTATGGTCACCCTTAATATTTACATATTTACTGTGCGTTATAAAAATAAATGTAGTTATGTAGATAAAATATAGCTCGTTTTTTAAAGTTGAAAGACCATATTAAAGGTGAGGTCTAAAAAGAGGGGATAGGGCACCTGGGTCGTGCAGTGGATTGAGCGTCAGACTTTTGGTTTCAGCTAGGGTCATGCTCTTGGAGCATGGGGTAGAGCCTTGCATCAGGCTCCATGCTCAGTGGGTAGTCTGCTTGAGATTCTCTCTCTCCCTCTTCCTCTGCCTCTCCCCCTGCTCACTCACTCACTCTCAAATCTGGAAAAAAATAATAAATAAAAAATAAAAGGGATAATATGAATTCATTTTAGGTTAAAGGCCCTTCTGTGAGGTTATTTTTAATACACATAAATATTCTTTTAGCTATTTTTCATTAAATGTTAAATTTTATAATACACTTTTTAAACTCCTCTCTATCACAGTGTTTTACCATCTCTAACACAATGTTTCTTTAGCTGAAAAGCAGAACAATTTCAGTATCATAGCTTTTAGTGAAATCAATCAGCTGATAAAATGGCAGGCTCATGCCTCTGCTAGGATTAGTGTGCTGATGAAGCCAAGTTCACAGGTTTGATCCCTAAGTGGGCCAATTTACTTTGCTGCAGGCAGTCCCTTAGACCCTGGCCTGACATCCTGCAAATGGGAACCATCAGTCAAGGAGAAGCTGGGAAAAAAGTGGGGGTGGAGTAGAGCCAACTCATCCCCACTGTAGGAAAACAGCTCCAAGTCCAGGCCAGCTGATGGTTATGTGGTAGCAATTCTCCTGTAAATAGAAGAGGGAGCTATCTTCCAAATGATAGTGAATTGGCACAGGTCAGAGTGTAAATATGATCTCCAGAAATGTACTTTAAGATAAAGTATGTCAACAATTACTGAACCAGTAATTAATTGTTGGTTTGGTGAGGGTTGAACCAAGTATGCTAGAAGGTTTAGAGAGACCCCAAATGAATTTATTTATATTCATTACTAACTTCCAAAACACACTGGCTGCTGCTCAAACAAAAGAGAAAATGTAGCTACTAGCTGAGTAATTATGTTAATAGACTGGATAAAACAAAAACCATCAAAGCATTATGTGTCGAAGTTTTAATTCATTAATGAGGGAACTGGCAAGATGAAAGGGCAGTTCCAAATAAAATTTAAGAACTGAATTTTTTTTAGTAGGAAAAATAGAAAAGCTGAACTGAGTACCAAATTAGACACAAAACTGGTTAAAATCCTACAGGGCGATAAAACCATAACACCTTACCAGTTTACAGAACTGTAAAATGGCCCTAATCAGTTGTGCAAACAAAGCTATATTCCCTTAGAGCATATTAGAAACAGCTGGGGAGTTTTAAAAAAACACTGATAACTAGGTCTTACCCCCCAATAGTCTGACTTAATTGGAAACTGGGTAAGACCTGAGCAGCAAGATTATTAAAACCTCCCCAGCTGATTCTAATGTGCAACAATGTCTGAGAACCACTGCCCTAGGAAGTGACATGGCCTTTCACAAGAGCTTTCAACAATTTGACCTTCCACCTTGCTACTCAAAATGTGTAACGTTGTCCAGCAGCACTGCCATCATCCGAGAGCTGTTAATTCAGATTGTGGGTTCCCACCCCAGATGTGTGGAGTCAATCTACATTTAAAAAATATCACAAGGTAATTCAGGTGCACATTAAAGTTTGAGAAGCACCTTTCTAACATGATATTGAAAAGACTTGCAATTACTTTTTTCCCTTATTTCCAAGCTTTAGGAAAATTTTCCTAACACCAAAAAATTGCCAAATATCTCCAAAACAGCCCAGAATAGCACTTTAACAATAATGGTATTTGTGGGGAGGGAAATTGACTCTAAGCTGAGAAATCAGCACTAGATCAGTCAATGGTCCTAGTCCCCAGGATCCTCAGCTACCAGGGGCACCTGGGATGATAGACTTAGTATTTCAGATGAGTAGAAGGGCATTTAAGGGATCTTAGGGTTAAGCATTATTCTTTATGTATTACCTTTACTAAGAGTGGCTGGAAACTGGGAAAGGAGTTGGCAGACCTGTGCCCGTCCTTTTTAACCACTAGCTAACCATATAACAAGAAGAGTGTACTAGCTATGGAGAAAAGAAGTGTTTGAATGCCTAACTACAACAAAATACAAACTTTGCAGTGAAAATGTTTTAAACAACTTAGCATCGAGTTCCTAAAATTTTGAGGGTCAATGTACCAACCCCGACTTAGTGTTAACTATATTTTATAAAAGATTGACAAGGGAGTTAACTATGCCCTAAATTTTCATACTCAAGTTGTAATCAGGCACAAGACCCTCCATATAGCTACTGACATCTCAGAGAACATGAATAATGTTCTAAAGTGGAGATTTCCAGAAATGAGTTTTTCACTTTGACAATCTAAGTATGATAACTATATTTGATTTTCAAAGTCCTACCAATTAAACAAGTTTTTAATTCATGTATTGATTATATATTTATTGAGTACTTGGTACTTTTCTATGTTTACAGTTGTGAATGAAAACATGGTCCCTGTCTTTATGGAGCTGACAGTCTAGTATAGGAACAAGGGTAGTAAACAAATGAATAAAATAACAAATGTTTTTGTTATTGAAAAAAAAAGCTTGGTAAGTATTATAAAAGAACAGCGTCATTTAAATGAAAATTATTTACTCAATGTGCAAATAAATTTATTATCTGTAGCTTTACAAGTCTTTACAAATAAGTTCTCAAATCATAAAAATTTTAATCATAAAATATATAAATTGGCAGCTATACATTTTGCTAAGGCTGCCAGATGTATTTGACTCTGCATAATTCCTCCAACCTTCTTTCTCTTCTCTATGGCAAATATTGATAGTTTTCTCTGAGCAGCTGAATGTGTGAAGTATCTTCCAAAGACCTAAAAAAATCACAGAGACTTTAGTTAGGGCCAGAAATGAAATGTAAATATTGACTCAAGTACCTTAAATCCTCTGTGCAACAGGAATGGAAATTATATATATCTATACACACACACACACACACACACACACACACACACTTAGATAATCTCCAATTTTAAAGATGCTGATTTGGTATATTTCATTAGACCTGGTAGAAAACTACAAATAATACCACAAGTTGAAAGGTATGAAGTCCCTCTGATAAAAAAGATTATCTGAATTTTTTGTTTTGGTTTTCTCTTTCTCTGTGGCTATATAAATGTGGTTGTTTTCCCCCGATAATATTCTTAGACTTATCATGCTTAATTTGTCATGATTATAACTACTGTCATTTGTATTATTTATCCAGAATGCATCCTCTCCCCTTAACTCATTCATTGCTTTCATTACTACTGGTTCCTCTATCCCTTTACCTCTAAGCTTCTCTTGAAGTCTTTTTCCTTCCCTCTTTCTTCTCTGGTGGTCAGTTTGAGGCACACTTCTCAAGGTGTGATTTTCAGAACACATAGATCTTAACTCCTATTCTCCTTCCTCCGAAGAGCCCAGGAAGAGAAAAAATATGTTTATTCAACAATGAAGGTACCTACACATAATCAATAAGGAACTGCATCAAGTGTTCTTCCTACATTGTCATCCATTGATTTTTTTCTTTTTTTCCTAGTTTTATTGAGATATACTTGACATATAACATTGCATGAGGTTTAGTTGTACAACATGGCATTTCATACACTTATATATTGTAAAATGATTAGCACACTCAGTTTAATCATCACCACACATTGTTATAACTTTTTCCCTGTGATGAGAACTTTAAAATCCACACTACTGACAACTTTCAAATACACAATGCAGCACTAACTTAGTTACCATGCTGTACATTACATTTCAATGACTTTATTTTATAAATGGAAGTTTGTACCTTTTCGTGCCATTCACTCATTTCTCCCACCCACCAAATCTGTCAACCATCAATCTGTTCTCTGGATCTATGAAATGCTTTCTTTTTTAGATTCTACATATGAGTGAGATCACAAAGTATTTGTCTTTCTCTGACTTATTTCACTTACCATAAGGTCCACCCACGCTGGATTTCCTACCTTTTTATGGCTGAATAATATTTCTGTATATGTGTGCATACACAAAATGTATGTATATATATTCTTTATCCATTCATCTGTCAATGGACACTTAGGTTATACCCATGTCTTAACTATTGTAAATAATGCTGCAATGAACATGCAGGGGTATAAATTTTTTCAAGATAGTGGTTTCATTCCCTTTGGATATATAGCCAGAAGTAAAATTGCCAGATCAAATGGTAGTTCTATTTTTTAATTTTTGAGGAACCTCCATACCGTTTTCCATAGTGACTGCAACAATTTACATTCCCACCATTGCACAAAGTTTCCCTCTTCTCTACAGCCTAGCCAACATTTGTTATATCATTTTTTTCCGAAGATAACCATCCTAATAGAAATGATGTAATATTTTATTGTGGTTTTTGTTTACATTTTCCTGATGATTAGTGATGACCTGTTGGCCATTTGTAGGTTTTCTTTGAAAAAATGTCTATACAGGCCTTTACCCATTTTTAACAAATTGGTTATTTTGCTATTGAGTTGTATGTGTTCTTTATATATTTTAGATATCAACCCTTATGAGCTATAAGATATGCAAGTATTTTCTCCCATTCTGTAGGTTGCCTTTTCATTCACTGATTCATTTGCTATGCATAAGCTTTTGAATTTGATGTATTCCCATTTGTTGAAAGCTTTTCGTTTGTGCTTTTAACATCATGCCTCCAAAATTTTGCCAAAACTTATGTCAGTGAACTTCTTTCCTATGTTTTCTTCCAAAAGTTTTATGTTATCAGGTCTTATGTTTAAGTTTTTGATCCATTTATAGTTAATTTTTGTGAGTGGTATGTGACAGGGTTCCAATTTCATTGTTCTGCATGTGTTTCTCCAGTTTCCCAGCACCACTTATTGAAGAGATATTCTTTCCCCATTAGATATTCTTGATTCCCATGTCAAATATTAGTTAACTGTATATGCCAGGGTTTGATTCCAGGCTTTCTATTCTGTTCCATTGGTCAATGTGTCTATTTTTGTGCCAGTATCATACTGTTTTTATTACTATGGCTTTGTAGTATAGTTTGAAATCTAGAAGCACAATACCTCCAACTTTGTTCTTTTCTTTTAGGATTGCTTTGGCTATTTGGGGTCTTTTGTGATTCCACACAAATTTTAGGATTGTTTCTTCAATTTCTGTGAAGACTGCCTAGTTATTTTGATGGGGATTCCATTGAATCTATAAATAGCTTTGGGTAGTATGGACATTTAACAACATTTTTCCAACCTATGAACATGGGATGTCTTTCCATTTGTTTGTGTCTTTGATTTTTTACCACTAAGTTTTATAGCATTGTATAGATCTTTTACTTCCTTGGTTAACTTTATTCCTAAGTATTTTGTTTTTGATACTATTGTGAATGAAATGATTTTTCTTTTTTAGATGTGTCATTGTCAGTGCAAATGAATGCAATTGATTTCTCTATGTGGATTTTGTATCCTGCCACTTAACTAAAATTGATTAAGTTTTTGACTGATTCTTTGTGATTTTCTACATACAGGATCCTATCTTCAGGAAAAAAAAATTTTTTAATTCATCCTTTCCTATTGGGATGCCTTTTATTTCTTTGTCTTGCCTAATTGTTCCAGCTTGAACTTCCAGGAATATATTGAATAGGACTGGTGAGAGGAAGCATCTTTTCCTTGTTCTTGATCTTAGGGGGAAACACTTTAAATTGATCTCCATTAAGTATAATGTTAACTGTTAGTTTGTTGTATATGGCCTTCATTATGTTTAGGTAGGTTTCTTCTATACTAAATCTGTTAGGGGGTTTTATCATGAAAGGATGTTGTATCTTATCACAAGGTTTTTCTGCATCTATTAAAGCAATCGTGCAATTTTAATCTTTCATTTTATTGATATAATGTAGTACATTTATTGATTTTTGTATGTTGAACCATTCTTGCATCCCAGGGATCAATCCCACTTAGTCATGGTATATAATCCTCCTATTGTGTTCTTGAATTTGTTAGTTAACTAAATCAATCAGTTTACTAATATTTTGTTGAGAATTTTTATATCTATATTCATCAGGAATATTGATCTATGGTTTTCTTTTCTTGTGGTATCCTTATCTGGTTTGGGTATCTGGCCTCATAGAATGAGTGTGGAAGTGCTCCCTCCACCTCAATATTTTGGAACAGTTTGAGGAGGGTTGGTGTTAATTATTCTTTAAATGTTTGGAATTCTCCAGGGAAGTCATCTGGTCCTCAAGTTTCCTATTGGGAGTTTCTTGACTACTAATTCAATCTCTATATGCATCATTGCTCTGTTCAGATTTTCTTTTTCTGCCTGATTCAGTCTTGGTAAATTGTGTGTTTCTAAAAATGTATCCATTTCTTCTAGGTTCTATAATTTGTTGGCATTTAACTGTTCATAGTAGTCTCATATGATTTTATGTCTTTCTATAGTATCAGCTATATTGTCTCCACTTTCATTTTTAAGTTTGAGTCTTTTTTTTCCTTAGTCTAGCTAAAGATTTGACCATTTTGTTTATCTTTTCTATTCTTTTTTTTTTCTGGTCTCTATTTCATTTGTTTCCAGTCTCATCCTTAGTATTTCCTTTCCCCTGCTAACTTTGGGCTTAACTTTTTCTTATTTTCTAGTTCCTTGAGGTGTAAACTTAGTTTATTTGATCTAACTTCTTATTATATGCATTTATTGCTATAAATTTTAGAACTGCTTTTGCTGCATCCCATAATATTTAATATTGTGTTTTTATGTTCATATGTTTCTGGATCAGTTACTTCCATTCTGATTTCTTCTAAACAACCACTGGGTCAAAGAAGTGTGTTGTTTAGTTTCCACATATTTCTAGATCTTCTCACTTCCCTCTTGTTGATTTCTAGGTTCATACCATTGTGATCAGAAAAGATGGTTGGTATGATTTCAGTCTTCTCAAATGTGTTAAGATTTGTGTTATGGCCTATCATACGATCTATCTTGGAAAATGTTCCATGTGCACTTGAAGAATGTGTATTCTGTTTTTGGATGGAATATTCTATAAATGTCTTTTTGGTCTAGTTGGTCTAATTGTATTTTGTTCTAATGTATAGTTAAAGTCCTATATTTCCTTATCTGATTTTCTGTCTCGATGATGTATGCATTGTTGAAAGCAGTGTATTAAATTCACCATTACTGTACTGTATTGTCTATTTCGCCCTACAGGTCTGTTAATAATTTGTTTTATATATTTAGGTAATCCTATGTTGGGTACATATATACAAATGTTATATCTACTCTTGTTGGATTGACCTCTTTATCCTTATATAATAAGTATGGCTACCTCTGCTTTCTTTTGGTTTCCTTTTGCATGGAATATCTTTCTCCATTTCTTTATTTTCCATCTGTGTGTGTCCTTAAAGCTGAAGTGAAACTCTTTCAGGTGGAAGTTGATTCTTGTTTTTTATCCATTCAGCCATTCTTTTTATTGTAGAATTTCATCCATTTACATTTAAAGTAATTAGTGGTAGGTATGATAGATACTGTTGTCATTTTGTTAATTGTTTTCTGGCTATTCTACAGTTCCTTTGCTCCTTTTTCTCTTGCTCTTTTCCTCTGTGATTTTAAGATTTTGTGTTGTGGTATACTTAGAATTCTTTAATTTTGTTTTTTGTGTATCTATTCTAGGTTTTGCTTTGCAGTTATCATGAAGCTTATATAAAACATCAAATGTTTATAACAGTCTATTTTAAATTGATAGCAACTTACATTTAAACACATAAAGCCCTACCTTTGTATTAACAAATCATTGAGGTATAGTTTATGAGTTTTGTCTTTTCACTTTCATATTAGATTTATATGCACGTACCTCTATTACAACATTAGAATATTCTAAATTATATATTTACCTTTACCAATGAGATTTATGCTTTTATCTTTTCCTGTTACCAACTAGTGTCCTTTTTATACAGCTTGAATAACTCCCTTTATCATTTCTTATAAGTCCACTCTGGTGGTGATGAACTCCTTTAGCTTTTGCTTGTCTGGAAAACTTTTTATTTTTCCTTCAATTTTGAAGGACAGCTTTACCAGGTAGAGTATTCTCAGTTGGAAAGTTTTTGTCCTTTAGCACTTTGAATATATTGCACCACTCCTTCTGGTCTCCAAGCTTCTGCTAAAACATCTGCTGATAGTCTTGTAGGGGTTCCCTTGTAAATAGTTACTTTTCTCTTGTTGCTTTTAAGATTCTCTCCTTAACTTTTGACAATTTAATTATAATGTATCCCAGTGTGAGTCTTTGAATTTATCTTATTTGGAACTCTCTGAGATTCCTGGATCTGGATTTTCTTTTTTCCCCTCAGGTTAGGGAAGTTTTTAACCATTATTTCTTCAAACAAGTGTTTTGCCCTTTTCTTTCTGTCTTTTCCTTCTGGGTCTCCTATAATGTGAAAATTGGTCTGCTTAATGATGTCCCATAAATCCCTTAAGCTATCTTCACTGCAGTTTTTTTTCTTTTTGCTTCTCATTGTTCTTTGAGTTCATTGATCTTTTCTTCCACTTCATCCAGTCTTCTCTTGAACTCCTCTACTGAATTTTTCAGCTCACTTATTGTATTCCTCTATGATTTTTGTTTGATACTTTCTTTTTTTATCTTTTTTTTATTATGTTATGTTAATCACCATACATTACATCATTAGTTTTTGATGGAGTGTTCCATGATTCATTGTTTGTGTATAATACCCAGTGTCCATGCAGAACGTGCCCTCTTTAATACCCATCACCAGGCAAACCCACCCCCCCACACCCCTCCACTCTAGTACCCTCAGTTTGTTTTTCAGAGTCCATAGTCTCTAATGGCTCATCTCCCCCTCCAATTTCCCCCCCCCTCATTTTCCCCCCCTGCCTTCTTTTTTTTTTTTTTTTTAACATATAATGTATTATTTGTTTCAGAGGCATGGGTCTGTGATTCAACAGTCTTACACAATTCACAGCACTCACCATAGCACATACCCTCCCCAATGTCTATCACCCAGCCACCCTATCCCTCCCACCCCCCACCACTCCAGCAACCCTCAGTTTGTTTCCTGAGATTAAGAGTTCCTCATATCAGTAAGGTCATATGATACATGTCTTTCTCTGATTGACTTATTTCGCTCAGCATAATACCCTCCAGTTCCATACACATCGTTGCAAACGGCAAGATTTCATTCTTTTAGATGGCTGCATAATATTCCGTTGTGTGTGTGTGTGTGTGTGTATATGTATATATATGTATGTGTATATATATATATGTATGTGTATATATATATGTATGTGTATATATATGTGCATTTGTGTATATATATGTATATATGTGTGTATGTGTATATATGTGTGTATGTGTATATATATGTGTGTGTATGTGTGTATATATGTATATATGTGTGTGTATGTGTATATATATGTATATATGTGTGTGTATGTGTGTATATATATGTATATAGATAGATAGATAGATATATACACACACACACACACCACATCTTTTTTATCCATTCATCTGTCGATGGAAATCTTGGCTCTTTCCACAGTTTGGCTATTGTGGACATTACTACTATAAACATTGCGGTGCACATACCCCTTCTGATCCCTACATTTGTATCTTTGGGGTAAATACCCAGTAGTGCAATTGCTAGGTCATAGGGTAGCTCTATTTTCAACTTTTTGAGGAATCTCCATACTGTTTTCCAGAGTGGCTGCAACAGCTTGCATTCCCACCAACAGTATAGGAGGGTTCCCCTTTCTCTGCATCCCCACCAACATCTGTCGTTTCCTGACTTGTAAATTTTAGCCATTCTGACTGGTGTGAGGTGGTATCTCATTGAGGTTTTGATTTGGATTTCCCTGATGCCGAGAGATGTTGAGCACTTTTTCATGTGTCTGTTGGCCATCTGGATGTCTTCTTTACAGAAATGTCTGTTCATGTCTTCTGCCCATTTCTTGATTGGATCATTAGTTCTTTGGGTGTTGAGTTTGATAAGTTCCTTATAGATTTTGGATACTAGCTCTTTATCTGATATGTCATTTGCAAGTATCTTCTCCCATTCTGTTGGTTGTCTTTTGGTTTTGTTGACTGTTTCCTTTGCTTTGCAAAAGCTTTTTATCTTGATAAAGTCCCAATAGTTCATTTTTGCCCTTGCTTCCCTTGCCTTTGGCGATGTTTCTAGGAAGAAGTTGCTGCGGCTGAGGTCGAAGAGGTTGCTGCCTGTGTTCTCCTTTAGGATTTTGATGGACTCCTGTCTCACATTGAGGTCTTTCAACCATTTGGAGTCTATTTTTGTGTGTGGTGTAAGGAAATGGTCCAGTTTCATTCTTCTGCATGTGGCTGTCCAATTTTCCCAACACCATTTGTTGAAGAGACTGTCTTTTTTCCATTGGACATTCTTTCCTGCTTTGTCAAAGATTAGTTGACCATAGAGTTGAGGGTCCATTTCTGGGCTCTCTATTCTGTTCCATTGATCTATGTGTCTGTTTTTGTGCCAGTACCATACTGTCTTGATGATGACAGCTTTGTAGTAGAGCTGGAAGTCTGGAATTGTGATGCCGCCAGCTTTGCTTTTCTTTTTCAACATTCCTCTGGCTATGCGGGGTCTTTTCTGGTTCCATACAAATTTTAGGATTATTTGTTCCATTTCTTTGAAGAAAGTGGATGGTATTTTGATGGGGATTGCATTGAATGTGTAGATTGCTCTAGGTAGGATTGACATCTTCACAATATTTGTTCTTCCAATCCATGAGCATGGAACGTTTTTCCATTTCTTTGTGTCTTCCTCAATTTCTTTCATGAGTATTTTATAGTTTTCTGAGTACAGATCCTTTGCCTCTTTGGTTAGATTTATTCCTAGGTATCTTATGGTTTTGGGTGCAATTGTAAATGGGATCGACTCCTTAATTTCTCTTTCTTCTGACTTGTTGTTGGTGTATAGGAATGCCACTGACTTCTGTGCATTGATTTTATATCCTGCCACTTGACTGAATTCCTGTATGAGTTCTAGCAGTTTTGGGGTGGAGTCTTTGGGATTTTCCACATAAAGTATCATATCATCTGCAAAGAGTGAGAGTTTGACTTCTTCTTTGCCAATTTGGATGCCTTTGATTTCTTTTTGTTGTCTGATTGCTGTGGCTAGGACTTCCAATACTATGTTGAATAGCAGTGGTGATAGTGGACATCCCTGCCGCGTTCCTGACCTTAGGGGGAAAGCTCTCAGTTTTTCCCCATTGAGAATGATATTCGCTGTAGGTTTTTCATAGATGGCTTTTATGATATTGAGGTATGTACCCTCTATCCCTATACTCTGAAGAGTTTTGATCAAGAAAGGATGCTGTACTTTGTCAAATGCTTTTTCTGCATCTATTGAGAGGATCATATGATTCTTGTTCTTTCTTTTGTTAATGTATTGTATCACATTGATTGATTTGCAGATGTTGAACCAACCTTGCAGCCCAGGGATAAATCCCACTTCGTCATGGTGAATAATCCTTTCAATGTACTGTTGGATCCTATTGGCTAGTATTTTGGTGAGAATTTTTGCATCCATGTCTATCAGGGATATTGGTTTGTAATTCTCCTTTTTGATGGGGTCTTTGTCTGTTTTTGGGTTCAAGGTAATGCTGGCCTCATAAAATGAGTTTGGAAGTTTTCCTCCCATTTCTATTTTTTGGAACAGTTTCAGAAGAATAGGTATTAATTCTTCTTTAAATGTTTGGTAGAATTCCCCTGGGAAGCCATCTGGCCCTGGGCTTTTGTTTGTTGGGAGATTTTTGATGTCTGCTTCAATTTCCTTAGTGGTTATAGGTCTGTTCAGGTTTTCTATTTCTTCCTGGTTCAGTTTTGGTAGTTTATACATCTCTAGGAATGCATCCATTTCTTCCAGGTTATCTAATTTGCTGGCATAGAGTTGCTCATAATATGTTCTTATAATTGTTTGTATTACTTTGGTGTTGGTTGTCATCTCTCCTCTTTCATTCATGATTTTGTTGATTTGGGTCCTTTCTCTTTTCTTTTTGATAAGTCTGGCCAGGGGTTTATCAATCTTGTTAATTCTTTCAAAGAACTAGCTCCTAGTTTCATTGATCTGTTCTACTGTTCTTTTAGTTTCTATTTCATTGATTTCTGCTTTGACCTTTATTATTTCTCTTCTCCTATGGGTTTAGGCTTTATTTGCTGTTCTTTCTCCAGCTCCTTTAGGTGTGGGGTTAGGTTGTGTATTTGAGACCTTTCTTGTTTCTTGAGAAAGGCTTGTATTGCTCTATACTTTCCTCTTAGGACTGCCTTTGCTGCATCCCAAAGATTTTGAACAGTTGTGTTTTCATTTTCATTGGTTTCCATGAATTTTTTTAATACTTCTTTAATTTCCTGGTTGACCCATTCATTCTTTAGTAGGATGCTCTTTAGCCTCCATGTATTTGAGTTCTTTCCAACTTTCCTCTTGTCATTGAGTTCTAGTTTCAAAGCATTGTGGTCTGAAAATAGGCAGGGAATGGTCCCAATCTTTTGGTACTGGTTGAGACCTGATTTATGACCTAGGATGTGATCGATTCTGGAGAATGTTCCATGGGCACTAGAGAAGAATGTGTATTCCGTTGCTTTGGGATGGAATGTTCTGAATATATCTGTGAAGTCCATTTGGTCCAGTGTGTCATTTAAAGTCTTTATTTCCTTGTTGATCTTTTGCTTAGATGATCTGTCCATTTCAGTGAGGGGGGTGTTAAAATCCCCCACTATTACTGTATTGTTGTCAATGTGTTTCTTTGCTTTTGTTATTAATTGCCTTATATGATTGGCTGCTCCCATGTTAGGGGTATAGATATTTACAATTGTTAGATCTTCTTGTTGGATAGACCCTTTAAGTATGATAGAGTGTCCTTCCTCATCTCTTATTACAGTCTTTGGTTTAAAATCTAATATAAGGATTGCCACCCCAGCTTTCTTTTGGTGTCCATTAGCATGGTAAATGGTTTTCCACCCCCTCACTTTCAATCTGGGGGTGTCTTTGGGTCTAAAATGAGTCTCTTGCAGGCAGCATATCGATGGGTCTTGTTTTTTAATCCAATCTGATAGCCTGCGTTTTTGATTGGGGCATTTAGCCCATTTACATTCAGGGAAACTCTTGAAAGATATGAATTTAGTGCCATTGTATTGCCTGTAAGGTGACTGTTACTGTAATTTAGTGCCATTGTATTGTCTGTAAGGTGACTGTTACATTCAGGGAAACTCTTGAAAGATATGAATTTAGTGCCATTGTATTGCCTGTAAGGTGACTGTTACTGTATCTGTGTTCCTTTCTGGTCTATGCTGCTTTTAGGCTCTGTCTTTGCTTAGAGGACCCCTTTCAATATTTCTTGTAGGGCTGGTTTCGTGTTTGCAAATTCCTTTAGTTTTTGTTTGTCCTGGAAGCTTTTTATCTCTCCTTCTATTTTCAATGACAGCCTAGCTGGATATAGTATTCTTGGCTGCATATTTTTCTCATTTAGTGCTCTGAATATATCCTGCCAGTCCTTTCTGGCCTGCCAGGTCTCTGTGGATAAGTCTGTTGCCAATCTAATGTTTCTACCATTGTAGGTTACAGATGTCTTCTCCTGAGCTGCTTTCAGGATTTTTTCTTTGTCTCTGAGACTCATAAGTTTTACTATTAGATGTCGGGGTGTTGACCTATTTTTATTGATTTTGAGAGGCGTTCTCTGTGCCTCCTGGATTGTGATGCCTGTTTCCTTCCCCAAATTAGGGAATTTCTCTGCTATAAGTTGCTCCAATATACCTTCTGCCCCTCTCTTTTCTTCTTCTGGGATCCCAATTATTCTAATGTTTCATCTTATGGTATCACTTATCTCTCAAATTCTGCCCTCGTGATCCAGTAGTTGTTTATCTCTCTTTTTCTCAGCTTCTTTATTTTCCATCATTTGGTCTTCTATATCACTGATTCTCTCTTCTGCCTCATTAATCCTAGCAGTTAGAGCCTCCATTTTTGATTGCACCTCATTAATAGCCTTTTTGATTTCGACTTGGTTAGATTTTAGTTCTTTTATTTCTCCAGAAAGGGTTTCTCTAATTAATAACTTCCATGCTTTTTTCAAGCCCAGCTAGTTTCTTTAAAGTGATGAATCTGAACTCTAGTTCCAACATCTTACTAATGTCCGTATTGATTAGGTCCCTGGCAGTCGGTACTGCCTCTTCTTCTTTTTGTTGAGGTGATCTTTTCCATCTTGTCATTTTGTCCAGAGGAGAATAGATGAATGAGAGAACAGAATGCTAACAGGGTAACAACGTCCTCAGAAAATATACACTAAACAATCAGAAAAGACCTGAAACCGGGAGAAAAGAAGGGGAAAGAAAGAAAAAAGAAAAAAAAAAGAAAGAAAAGGATAAAAACAAACAAAATCAAAAGAAAACAGAATATGATCAAATATGATCAGGCTGGTGCATAGATCAGTGCCACACACTAGATTTTGGGCGCATTTTGGTCTGTTAGAAGAAAGTGCCTCCCAAAATTTTAAAGAAAGAAAAACATATATGTACAAAAATAAGGGTTAATATGATGAAGGGATGTAATATGATTGTAAAGATGAAAATTATAAGAGATTTTATAAAAGGAATTGATAAGAAGTTGGTTGAAAAAAGAAAGAAGAGGTTTAAAAAAAAAGGGGGAGAGAATGTGATCAGGTAGGAGACTAGAACAAAGCCATACACTAGAGATTTGGGGTATATTTTGATCTGTTAGAAGAAACTGTATCCCAAAATTTTAAAGAGAGAACAACTTAAATATATATACCAAAAATAAGGGCAACTACTATGAAGGGATAGAATATGACTCTAAAAATGAAAAATAAAGATTTTTTTAAAAAAGTGTTTGATAAGATGTTGGTTGAAAAAGGGAAAAAGAAAAATTCAAAAAAAAAAAAAACAGTTAAAAAAAATTAACTTTGAAAGACTAAAGAATCATGGGAAAAAAGCCATGGATTCTATGTGCAGTATTCCCCTAGCGCTGGAGTTCTGCCGTTCTCATTCATCAGTAAACTTGGTCTTGGCTGGCTGTTCTTGCAGATCTTCTGGGGGAGGGGCCTGTTGCCGTGGTTCCCAAATGTCTTTGCCAGAGGCGGAATTGCCCCACCCTTGCTGGTCCGGGCTAAGTAATCTGCTCGGGTTTGCTCTTGGGAGCTTTTGTTCCCTGCAAGCTTTCCATACAGCTTTGGAGGACGAGAGTAAAAGTGGTGGCCTCCCAATCTCCGCCCCAGAGGAGCTGAGAACTTGGGGGCCCCACTCCTCAGCAAGCCCCCAGAGAAAAGCAGTCACTCCCGTCTCCCCGGTCTCCAGCCGCACTCCATGCTCACCCGGCCTGTGACCAAGCGTTTCTATCTCTGGCACCCAACTTGGCGTGGAGTCTCCAAACGCAGCAGATCCCTGCAGTGCGCTCCCGCGCCACTCTTCCCGAGGGAGGAAGGGGAGTCTCCCTGGATCTGCCACTTGTTGGGTCCCTGCTGGAGGAGCAGTGGCCCGACTGTGCCGCGGATCCCGGTTTATGGCAACCCTGAGCTGAGAGCCCGCGCCTCGGCTCCGTCTCTGCAGCTGGCTTCCCCGCTGATACCTGGGAGCTCTGCCGCACTCAGGCACCCCCGGTCTTTCTGTGACCCCGAGGATCCTGAGACCACACTGTCCCAGAGAGGGTTCCACCCCCTGCTTAGCCACTGAAGCGACGTCCCTCAGCAGAGCCAACTTCTAAAAGTTCCGATTTTGTGCACCGCTGCTCTATCACTTGTGGGTAGCAGCTGATGGAGGCCCCCTCCCCTGCCGTCTATCTTCCCAGATATCGCCTCGGATTCACTTCTCCGCACGTCCTACCTTCCAGAAAGTGGTCGCTTTTCTCTTCAGAGAGTTGTTGCTATTCTTTTCTTCTATCTCCTGTTGAGTTTGTAGGTGTTCAGAATGGTTTGATCCCTATCCAGCTGAATTCCTGGGACCAGACAAAATCCAGGTTTCCTACTCCTCCTCCATCTTGCTCCTCTCCCCTGTTTGATACATTCTCATATTTTCAGTCTTTTTGTTGAAATTTTCACTTTGTTCATGCATTGTCCTTTTGGTGAGCGTCTTTTTTTTTTTTTTTTAAGTCAGAAAACCAATGTTTTATTCTTAAAGCTCTGCCATATTTCTAGCAGGTGCTGATGGTCACCTGCTACACATGAACCAGGTTGTCCGTGTAGCCAGCAGAGTCTGGCCATCAGACCAGGCCAGGCTAGAATGGTACACTGGGGTGGCTTGCCTTGCTGCTGGCACTGATAACTTCTTGCTTTCATTCATCTACAATTCAAAGATATCAATAATCAATATTTATTGATGACTTTTGATGTAGGAAAGACAGTTCAAAGCCAACAGCCAAGAAAGAATTCTTAAGACATCTTTGGTGTGGGGTGCCTGGGTGGCTCAGTCTGTTGAGCATCTGCCTTTGGCTTGGGTCATGATCCCAGGAGCCTGGGATTGAGCCCCACATCGGGCTCCTTGCTCAGCGGGAGCCTGCTTCTCCTTTTCCCTCTACCTGCCGCTCCCCCTGCTTGTGCTCTATCTCTCTTTCTCTCAAATAAATAAAATCTTTAAAAAAAAAAAGATCTTTGGGGTGCCTGGGTGGCTCAGTCGGTTAAGCTCTGCCTTCGGTTCAGGTCATGATCCCAGCATCCTGGGATCAAGCCCCACATCAGCCTGCTTCTCCCTCTCCCACTGCTTGCCTGTCTGCCTACTTGTGCTCTTTCTCTCCCTCTGTCAAATAAATAAATAAATTCTTAAAAAAAAAAAAGACATCTTTGGTGCAAAAAGGTGGCTTTATTAAAGCATGGGGACAGGACAGATGGGCAGAAAGAGCTGCACTGGTATCATGAAGAGTGGCCCATTATATACTTTCAAATTGGGAGGGGGTTTGGGATAGCGTAAGTCTCTAAGAAATTTTGGAAGCAAGGTTTCCAGGGGGCTAGCTATTGTTAGGAAAAGGTAATTTATTACCGTCTAATAAAACTTTAGTCATGAGACTCTTCAGATATATATCGGTGGGCCATATGCTTGGGGGATGATTGCCAACACATATCTTGGTGGGGGCGGGGGGTCAGGCTAGGATTGCATTTTGCCCTTAGCGAAGTATCAACCTCAAGGCCGTTGAGTCCCTAGAGGAATGTCATCTGCCTGTTTCAAGGACTTGTCAATGGGCTGCAGATAGTAAGAAAATTTAATAATTTTTCTTCTGCCTTTGTTTCCCACATCAATGAGGAGTGTTCCATTATATACTTTCAAGTTGGGACATGGTTAGGGATAGCGTAACCTCCCAGGTATTTTGGAAACAAGGTTTCCAGGATTTTTTCCAGGATTTTACTGTCTAATAAAACCTTAATCATGAGACCCTTCAGATGTATATCGGTGGGTCATACGCTTGAGGGATGACTGCCAACATGTATCTTGGGGGTTAGAGATAAAGCAGACTTATAGGATCCTGTGGATCGGGCTAAGATTGCCCTTAGCCAAGTATTAGCATCAAGGCACCTGAGTTCCTGGAGGAATGTCACTTTGCCTGTTTCAAGGACTTGTCAATGGGCTGTAGGTAAAAAAATTTAATTTTTCTTTTGCCCTTGTTTCCCACATCAACTTTTATAATGGCAGGCCCTGGGCATACAGTGTATACAATAGAGTTCCTGCTTTCATAGAGCTTACAGTCCAGTGGGGTGAACAGATAGTGAACAACAACAATAACAATTTTAGGTTTGTCATAATGTTGGAAGAGAAAAAAGAGCATCTCATGCTAGATAGTAATGAGGCAGGGGCTACCTCAGTAGTGTGGTTCAGAGAATATTCTCTCCCATTTAAGCAAGGCACTGTGCCCTAACTTAAAATAGCAACTTGCCCTTCCCTTACAGCTTCACTGAGACCCCAGTATTTCCTCTGAGAACATTCACTTCCAAATCCTTAAAACCAAAGCAAAACTCATACCTTTCAAAGCCTGTTTCTTCCTACTTATTTTAGTTTTACCCTCAAGGGTATGCAGGTCCTTTTTAGTTAATAGGTGATAAACCCCAAACTGCTAATATGCAAATAATGTCAGGTCTATAATTTTAGTTTTTCAATGTATTCTCTCCTCAGACCTACACAGATTTTTTGACACTGGGTTTCCCAACAGTGGCACTATTGACATTTTGAGCTAGATAACTCTTTACTGTGGGGGGCTGTCCTGGGCATTGTAGGGTTTTTAGCAGCATCCCTGGCATCTACAGGTTAGATGCCATTAGCATCTGCCCCCAAGATGTAGCAAACCAAAAACATCTCCAGACAGGTCAAGTGTACCCTGGGGCATGAGACGAAAGTCTCCCCACCCCCTCCACCACCCTTCCCGAGGTAAGAATCACTGATTTAGCATTTTTGCTTCTCTGTTTCTAGGTAGAAATTTAACTTTAACTAGAGGCTTAAACTACAAAGGACAGGCTTTTCCTGAGTCGTATGTAAAGTACAGAGTTTAAGACCTCATGGTAGTTAAGATCCAACTTTTGGTATTTATGAAAACTATATCCTCATTAAAACAGCCAAATTTAAACACCGAAAAACTAAAATGCACTAGAGCACTGGGGCAAGTGTTTAAGTAAACACATCTGAAGGCACATTCTTATCTTTTTTTTAAATTTTACTTAGTTAACATACAGTGCAATATTGGTTTCTGGAGTAGAATTCAGTGATTCACCACTTACATACAACCCCCAGTGCTCATCACAACAAGTGCCTTCTGAAGGCACAGTCTTATCCTGACCGGGGGCACTTGTCTGTCACCATGACAGGCTGGCATCGTGGCTTCTCTGCTTAATTTCCCTAAGCTGCTGCAACCTCTGCTGTTTCCACAACAGAACATTCTATCTGGGCTCCTTACCACTAGTCAATTGGGAAGATCATTCTCTGGGCTGTCTGTATTACTCAGTCTCCAGGTCTGTACACTTTTTTAAAAATTTTATTATGTTAATCACCATACATTACATCATTAGTTTTTGATGTAGTGTTCCATGATTCATTGCTTGCGTATAACACCCAGTGCTCCATTCCATACCTGCCCTCTTTTTTTTTTTTTTTTTTTAAGATTTTGTTCATTTATTTGACAGAGAGAGACACAGCAAGAGAGGGAACCCAAGCAGGGGGAGTGGGAGAGGGAGAAGCAGGCTTCCTGCGGAGTGGGGAGCCCAATGCGGGGCTCGATCCCAGGACCCTGGAATCATGACCTGAGCCGAAGGCAGACGCTTAACTACTGAGCCACCCAGGCGCCCCCATACCTACCCTCTTTAATACCCATCACCAGGCTAACCCATGCCCCCATCCCCCGTTCTAGAGGTCTGTACACTTTTAGTTCAAATGGATAAAGCTGGAATTAAAAAAAAAAAAAAATGGAAGTTGAAAGATAGGTTCAGAGCACAGCCTGGGATTGCTCCCGTTAGGAATGTAACTTCCCACATAAACCAAGGAACTGAGAGAATTCCTTCTCATCTCTGCTTGAGCCAAGAATTTATTAAATTAATTTGCACATAATACTTAATTAAGTAATGAACAATCTCTTCACAGACTGTCCCAGCAACACTTATTAAGCTGCATCGTCTACAAACTGCCAAGTTAAGATCTTCAAAAACTACCACTTAAGAGTATTTTGACAAGTTTTTAGATCAGGGATTTATAATAAAGAGTATAATGAGTATTAAAATTATGTAATTCTCAGTTTTAGTTGTTTTCTAAAACATTTGCCCTATTTCCTGTTTAAAATATTTTACATGTGGATTATAAAATGGTATAATTAATTGTTTTTCAAAACTTTTTGGCTATTTCGATAAAGTTAGATTGTATTAACCTTCTGTTCACTTCTTTTCCTACAAAATGCAAACACACATCCACAAAAGGCTTGCACAATAATGTCCATAGCAGTCTTATTCAGAATAGCCTAAAGCTGGAAACAACCCAAGTGCCAATCAGAAGAATGATAAACCAATCCCATTCTATTCATACAAAGGAACACTACCTAGCAGTCAATAGGAACTAAGGACTGATAAGTGCAACAAAATGTAATCATGTATATTGCAGACATTATGCCAAGGAACAGTAAAATAATCTATAGTAATAGAAGTCAGAAAATTGTTACATGTGGTTGGGGGTGGAAGTAGATCAAGAAGGGCCATAAGAGGATTTGGGGGGTAATGGAAATATTCTACATCTTGTTTGGATGATAGTATAAGTTTATGTAAATTATCAAAACCCATTGAAAAATTAAAAACTGTTTTACTGAATATAAATCAAATTATAAAAATACAAAAATATGTTGCCTATTAATTTTAGAAAAGAAAAAGAAAAAAAATATTCATATCTCCTTAACCTGTAATCATAGAAGTGTTACAGGGATTGATCCCTAAACACCTTTTCTATTTTCACTCATTCTCTGTGATTTCTAGTGTCACAGCTCTTAATATTATCTGTATAATTAATGATTCTCCAGTTCTTTTCTGCCTACTTGACATCTACATGGATATCTAATGGACATCTCAGACTTAATATATCTAATACTAAGATCCTGAATTTGCCACCAAACCTACTCTCATCTTATAGTTTTTCCCATGTCCGTGAAAAAAGAAACCCATTCTTCTACTGGCTCAAACCTAAACTCAAAGCATGTTTTACTCATTCCTTTCACTTATATCCACATATTGGGGAATCCAACCATTTCTCATTTCTTTAACTGTCACCACTCTATTTTGAGCCACCAACATTTCCAGTCTAGATGATTCTAAGTCTTAAACTAGTTTCCTTGCCTTTATCTCTTCTTCTCTACAGTCTATTCTCCACACATCAGGCACGAAGATCCTACTAAAATACAAATCAGAACAAGTTACTCATTTGCTGAAAATCCCTCAATGGCTTCCACCTCATTCAGGGTACTGTGATCAAAAAGGCTTTAGATCTGCCCACCCCAACTTCCACTTACTTCTCAGTTCCCATCTACTTTCACTGTCATCCTCAATCCTCTCCTTCAACTGTGCTGCCCTTTTTCTTGTTCCTGAAACACACCAGGTATGAATAGATTTTAGGGCCTTTGTGCCTGGAAACCATCCCCGAGATGTCTGCAGTATTCCCCTCTTCATCTCCTTCAGGTCATAAGTTAAATGTTATTTTCTCTGTGAGGCCTTCCCCAGATACTCTAGCTAAAATTGCAACCTCTTCCCCACCTAACACTCCAATGCTGAGTATGGCCAGTAATTTATGTGCTTTTCCCCCTCTAGAATGCAGTCTCCTCAGGGCAGTGATTTTGGCCTTTGGCACATAATAAATGTTTAATAAATATTTGTTAAATGAATGTATTTTTTTAAAGATTTTATTTATTTGACAGAAAGAGAGAGATAGTGAAAGCAGGAACACAAGCTGGGGGAGTGGGAGAGGGAGAAGCAGGCTTCCCGTGGAGCAGGGAGCCCGATGTGGGACTCGATCCCAGGACCCTGGGATCATGACCTGAGCCGAAGGCAGACGCTTAACGACTGAGCCACCCAGGTGCCCTAAATGAATGTATTTTTAAATCAATGTAAATGATTTGGCAATGATTTTTTGGTTTACGTTATCAAATCCCCCACTTTCTCTTATTAGAGCAAATGTCATTTATACTCTGAAAATGTTTGTTTGCAAAAAGTCTTAAATGGACAAATTCATTTATGGAGTCAAACCCAAAAGTAAGTTAGGGTGATACACAACAATTAGAGCAAAAGAGCATGTACTCTTTGTAAACAAATCTCAGTGTGGAGTTTTTTCAGTTTAAAAAAACAAATCCATGGCAAAATAGGAAGTTTACTAAAAAATAACAACAAAAAAACCGGCAAAGCTTCACATGTTTAGAAGGATCTAAAGCTTCTTTATCAATTGAAGAAAGCTTACTATTGCCAATTTGTGAAGAACATGAAATAGTCAGGAAATAGTTATTAGGTATCAAGTGGAAATCAAAGAATTAGGTAGTAGGATAACAGAGACATGATGAGATGGTGAGGCAATGAGGAAAAAAAAAACAAAACACAAAAACAAAAACCCAAATCCGTATTTGCCCCTGCCTTAATTTCTTCTGAGTCCCTAAGCAGTGTGTTCCCCAGCTCATCCAGCTGGCTCCTCCCATAACACTGGCCCACTGGGGAACACAGTTACTCCAGCTATAGGAATAGACTATGGAAATACCTAATTCTTCCACTTCAGCACTACTACAGCTAGTTAGGAGATTCAAAATTAACTTATCTTTAAACAGAAAACTTAAATTGTGATAAGGTAAAAATAAAGGCAAACAATAGAAAACAAAAGATTAATTTGTAAAATGGAAAGCACAATGTTGACACAGAAAATTTAGGAATGTTGTTGTTAAATGGGTGATGTGAAAAGCTTCCTCCCATATGCTTACATTAGTGAATTGCACCACTATCCACCCTGAAGCTCAACAGAAATGGGAGGGTTTCTCGGTTCTATTGTCTGCCTCACTTTCTCTTACTGAATTGTTTTCCCCTACACACCACTCATTGGTTAGGAACTGTTTAAGTCTTTCTGAACCCATCCTTTCTTCTCCGTCCCCACTATTATTTCTCTGTGTGTACGTGTGCGTGTGTTGAGTGCTTTAAACTCCCACTGTATCCTAACTAGCCTAATGCGATAGCCTGCTTCCAGTCTCATTTTGTCATCCCACCTGCTCCTCTTGCCAGTATATGGCCACAGGGAACTTTCTAAAGGGCAAATCTGATCTTGTTACCCTTACACTGAAATTCTTCCAAAGTCCCTCTACAGTCTTTAAAGTCAACAAGTCCTTAACCTCCCCTCAAGGCCCTTCATAACATTTGTCCTTGCCAGCTGCCCAGGGTTTCCCAGTCTTCTCCACAAATTCATAAATATTTATGTTTGGGGAGCTTTTATAAAGAGCCTGTGCAAAGTACAGGGAGAGCACACACAAGGTGGTCAGGAAGGCATCATTGAGAAAGCTCTGTGGGGGTGGGAATAGATGCTTTCCAAACAAGGAATGGGGAGAAGAGCATTCCTAGGGAAGGGAGCAAGATGAACAGAGAGGATTGCAAGGCCTGGTGAAGAAACAGGACTTGGTTCAGCAGTGCTGAGGGTTATAATACAATGTGTTGGTGATGGGAGGGGAACATCCTGAAGTAAGGAAAGAGGTTCAAAGGTAAAATTTCACAAAACTTTGTATGTCAAGGTAAGGAATTTGAAATATGGAGAGGTAATCATCATTCTACTAAAAATACTGCAGGCTGGTTAAAAGGAGAGATGTAAAAAACATAAGAGTTAGCAAAATTGTTTCTGAAAAGAAATCATTTTATGGTTGCTCACAATAATCGTTGTTAACTATAAAATATAGGCCATTCAGACAAGGAATATGATTCAATGCTAAAAAGAAATGAGCAATTGAGTGATGAAAAGATATGAAGAAACCTTAAATGTATATTAAGTGAAAGAAACCAGTCTGAAAGGCTACATACTATGATAACAACTATGGTTGATCCTTGAACAATGAGGAGGGTTAGGAGCACCAACCCTCTGCACAGTTGGAAGTCCATGTATAACTTTTGACTTCTCTAAAAACTAATAGCCTGCTGTTGACCAGAGACTTACCGATAATAGTCTATTAACACATATTTTGTGTTATATATATTATATACTACATTCTTAAAACAAGCTAAAGAAAATGTTATTAGGAGAATCATAAGAGAAAGTAAATTTACTATACTATATTTATCAAAAAAAAAAAAATCCATGTATGGGGCGCCTGGGTGGCTCACTTGGTTAAGCGTCTGCCTTCAGCTCAGGTCATAATCCCAGGGTCCTGGTATGGAGCCCCGCATCAGGCTCCTTGCTCAGCGGGAAGCCTGCTTCTCCCTCTCCTCCCTGTTCATGCTCTCTCTAGCTATCCCCACCTCTCTCTCAAATAAATCAATTAAAAAAATCCATGTATAAGTGGACCTGCACAGTTCAAACCCATGTGTTTCAAGGGTCAACTATATTTGACATCATAGAAAAGGCAAAATTATGGAGACAGTAAAAAGGTCAGTGGTTGTTGGGATAATGGGAAGGAATGACTAGGTAGAGCATTAAAGATTTTTTAGGACAGTGGAAATACTCTCTATGATATTATGATGGATACATGTCATTATATATTTGTTCAAAACCATAGGATGTACAAGCCAAGAGTGAGGCCTAAAGTAAATTATAGGCTTTGAGTGATTTTGATGTGTTGATTTGGATTCATCAATTACAACTAATATAACACACTGGTGAGTGATATGGTAATGCAGGAGGCTATGTATGTGTGGGGGCAAGATAGGTAGGGGAAAATCTCTGTACCTTCCTTCAATTTTGTTAATCTAAAACTGTTTTTTTTTTTTTAAATGAGGTCTTTAAAAATAAAAAATTGTAGAGAATTTTTTTAAAAAACCATATCATATGTCTGGCCTTTCTCTTACCTCTCACTTCACCATAAGAAATTATCATAGCCCCAAAGTGATATTTCAAAAATGTAAGTCAGATCATGTTACTTCCTGCTTTAAAGCTTCCATGGTTTCTCAGGGTATTTGGAATAAAATTGAAAATTCTTACCCTGCCTTCAAAAGCTCTAAGTGATCTTGCCCCAGACTTCCTCTCTAACACTGTGTCTTCCCTTCTCTGCCATGCTCATTATGACACTTCAGTCACGTGACCTCTCTTTTGTTTCTCAACCTCGCTAATGCCAATCCTTCTGTAGGGACTTTGCACTTGTTCCTTCCCCCTGAAATTCTAGTCATCTTGATTTGTGCACCCAACTCCTGTTTTTGTTTTTTGTTTTGTTTGTTTATTTAAAGATTTATTTATTTTAGAGAGAGAGAATCTCAAACAGACTCCCAGCTGAATGTGGAGCCTGACGCTGGGCTCAATCTCAAAACCCTGCGATCATGACCCAAGCAAAATCAAGAGTCCAATGCCTAACCGACTGAACCACCCTGGGGCCCCCCCATCCAGCTCCTGTTTATCATTCAGATTTTAGCTCAATTGTCATCCTGTCATAATTATCTTAATCTTTTATATACTTGATTATTATCTATCATACTAGGATATAAATTTCTTGAAAAAGACCTTTTCTTTCTTTACTACCCTAATGCTGTTACCCAGAGGAATTTCTGGCACACAGTACATGCTCAATGAGTATTGCATAAATGAAAGTGGAGGTAAAATCCCTCTTTTACAAAAGAAAACAAAATTGATGTTGATACTGAAGTAACTGTTACCATGATGTTTTTATATATGATGTGTTTATGTACGTATATTTGCAATGTCCTTCCTTGTAATGAACTAGCAAAAATGAAAAACCAAGCAGCAACTAAATAGAAGTAAAAGTGTAAAAAAAAAAAAAGTCAAAGAAACAAATCATAAAAATATAGGTGGCCATGTATGTAAAATATTTAACGTGTGAAGTTTGCCTCTTCCTGTTCCTGCAAACCAAACAGTTGTAAGGAGAATAAAATGAGGAGCAGGGAGATCTCATCCTTGATCCCATCTGGAGAGCTAGTACAAAGAGAGATTTAGAAGAAAGGGGACGAAAACATGCTGGGGTCACAGAAGGAAACTGAGTTGAAAGGAGGGAAAAAATCTGCATTCCGAGTCATTTGGAACAGAGAAGGAAAGGAGATATTATCTGAAGACCGTGTTCACCAGAGGCAAACAGGCTGAAAAAGAAATCGACATCTGTGAATGTCTCGTGTGCCCCAGATCTGAGGGGGCAGATGAAGATTGTTTATGTAGCACAAGAAGGTGTTGGGAGAAGGAAGGAACAGGCTCACATGGAAACATATGCTCACCGAAGCTACTTGAAAAATAAAGCATGCAGTGGGGAGAGAGAAACATCTGTGTTGCACACGGGCAGACCACCAGTAGTGAAGCAGGCTTGAGGTAGAAGGGAAAGGCGTACACAAACAAGATCGGACATTATGTCTTGTCAAAATGACATGTAAAGGCACTGGGTCTGCATCTCATTCTCTGGTGAGTTAATGGGAACTCAGCCATCTGGGGAAATCAAGGATGAGTAAACTAGCTGCTTTGGTGTTTTCACAGTTTTGCAGAAATGACAAAGCATTCACAAGTTTTTCCAGGGCTACTTTTTTTTTTTTCTACTAGGGAAAAAAGTAGCCCTTTAGAATACAGTTTATTTTTTTTCTTCGGGAAACCTATTTAGAGGTTTTATTCCAAATCTACTGCAGCAATAGAAGCAGCTGGATTTCTCATCCTTTGACCACACGTTTTGGCACATAACAGCTTTAGAAAGCATACTTCACGTTAATCAATGGTTGTAGAAATTCTGCATAACATTAAACACAGATATTTAAGAATTAAGTTTTATGAGTATTTCAACTTAAATTCTTAAGAATAGATACTACATTTTAAAAACTAGTTACTGAAACTATAATATTTAATAATTTGCTGAAGTATAGAAATTTAAAGTCTCTACTATCCTCTTTGTAATAACTTTTATTAAAATGAAAATTAAAAATTGGAAATCAAGTCAAATGACAACTGGAAATTAGAGTACATAAAGCTTAAACTAGAATTTTGTCATAATTTATGACCTACAGATACATATTTATACATAAGTTTCTATAAAATATACAGCTACATTCATCTGTACACAGAGTATAAGTTTATATACAGATAAAATCTTTCTTTATAAATACCAACTTATTTCTAAAAGGTAGGGTCTCAGATAAGCAATGATGCCAAAAGTAAAAGAGGCAAGGAAAAAAAAAAAAAAAACTTCAAGTACGTTGCATCTGATATCCACTTTGGGATTCCTGAAACTATTGAGGAAAATTACATAAAATGTGTAGAAAACATAAATGTCTAAGGAAAGAAAACTAAAAATTATGGAAACATTTTACAGTATTTTGATAGTATAGGAATTAAAATCAGTCAAAAGCTAAGCATTGACAACAATCAAACAGAAAAAAGTATGGAATAAACAGAAAGTGTAGAGTAACTATAAAGTAAATGTGAGATAAGTATAGGTTAAATGTGGTTGCAAAAATAAAACTGAAAAAAATCAATACTTTATAGTGTAGTGATAATAAGCCAGGTCCAAGTAAAATTGTAAAAGTTAAACCAGTGATGGAACATCTTGTAATCCTTTGGCTCCTCTCTCTAAACAAGGGCCCACCACCCAGTCCCCCACTAGACTGTTCTGCATGTAATTCACACAACTTTTCCTTCTCTTTGCTCACCCATAGGAATATTACCACTGTATGCTAGTTCAGCATTCCTTGATTTCTGCTATGGAAGGAAAGATGACCTAACATTTATTGAGAGTTTACTAAATGACTAGTTTTTAATGTATGATCTTACTTAATTCGTACAACAACCCTGTACAGTTTTATCATTCCCACTTTTTAAAAACATACAAAGACTCAAATATAGAAGTGATGAATTAAGACAGAGATATTACTCTAAAAGTCATGCTATTTCTCATAAACTATATTTCCTTTCCTATAAATTATTCCTGACTGGATTATTAATGTCTGATAATGGCATTATGCCATGACTCTAAATTATCATTGTAAATTGTCAACAATTTTTAAAAAAGAGATTTCTTTTTCATCCCTCTGACTATTCAAATGATACACGCTTATCATAGGAATTTCTAAAATATAGAATATGAAGACAAGCAATGATTGTCACTTTAACCAAATCACTCAGAGGGGGAAACTACCGTTATCATTTTAGAACAATACCTTATAGCTTTATGCACCACATGTGTTTTGTGTGTCCCTACTCCCTATCTTGTCTACACAAAGAACTGGCACATTGGAAGAATTCCAAGCAGAATGATAGTCCTTTGAGAAAAATCATTTTGATCAAGGTCTTTTCTAAAGTTCCAATGGCTGATTCCATTTAATGGTAGACCTTCCATCAGCAAATGATCCAATTCTAATGTTCAAGAAAAATTGGAGATCAACTTTTAGAATGGCCAAGTAAAAATCTCTGAACTGCTCATCCTCTCATATGCACAAAAGACAAAAAATACTGACAAAACAATTAAAAGTAACCATTTCTAGAACTCTCCAAATTAACCAAAGCCACTGATCTGTATTATAAGGCCTGAAATAGTGTAAGGCACCTGGAATTTGAGCCATGAGTTCCTCTGCTCTTGCCAGATCTGCTTCCCACTTGGCCCAACCAGGAAGGTTTCCTGCCTAGGTAATTCCCCCATTAGCTGCACCAGTTACACTCTACCTGGCCTCAACCTAACTGGTTTCACCTCCCAGCCAGCCAGCAAAATTATTCAAAAAGCTCCCACCCCACCCTCCTGTTATTATAAAGCCTATCTCCCACAGCCCCTTCTGGTTCACGCTGTTTCCAAATACAACCTCTATGTGACCATGCAAGGCATGCAGTGTCCTCTTCCCACAGGCTGTGAGTTAATGTGACTAATAAACTGCTGTCCATCTCCTCTGTCCGGTGTTGGATGTTGTGTTCAGCCAGCTTATACTATTTAGGATAATGGAGTCCTCCTTCAGCAATGGAGTGAATAAGAATGATCAGAACAAGAACATACAAAATCATCTGTACAAGAGAAACTATTCTGAACTTCTTTAGACAGGGAAGGTCTGTGACATTTAAAGTTGGACCTCTTCCCATCCCCCTGCTCTTCATACCCTAGTGGTGCAATAGCCTTGAAAAGCCAAGTCTTGTAGCCAATTGACAGGACTGAACTCTTGGAGCTCTCTAAGAAACACCATCCCCAAAACACAGTCAATATAATATTTAAACATCCAGGTCCATGGAAAATCTCAATTAGTGTGCTATTACAGTCTTTTATTTAACTCCTATTTCAGCTTAACCAAGCCAGGGAGGGAAGGAGTACTACACCTTGGTCATTACTGAAACCATTTCAATCTGCTAGGAACACTGCAACTACCTAAAGCTATTTCAGTTGGAGCAAAAGAGCCTGACCAGGAATTTAAAAGGAAATCTTCAAGAACAAAATGGCTGTTGGGAAATTTGAAAGCTCCAACATATTTCTGAACAGCTAAAAGACTGTGTGAGCATGCGCCCAGCCCTGGAAAGACCTGGTTAAGAAGAAAGCTCCATTAATTTCTGGCTAAACATAAGGCCCTGAGCAAGTAGGAAGTGAAAGCTAAGGCTGTCTCATAAATGTCCTGAAGTTTGAAAGCATGCCTTCTCACAAGATCCCTTTGGCAAAAGTAGAGGATATACAGGCAAGATATTTGAGGACATCTTCTCATGAAACATTGCATTGGCTAACCACTAAATTATACTGAATCATTGGTGACTAATAGGAAGCCAGGTTTAAAAATATAAATTAGAATTATTTTAAATTAAAAATATGTATATTTTTAATTTTTATTTTAGAAAATCCAGCAGAGAATTCAGTGGTTGCATAAAGCAGGAAATATGGAATCTATTGAATTAGTAAATCTCTAAACAAATGCACAACAATGAGATAAACAATGACAAAAAAATCTCAGTAACAGCAAAAGCTGGGTGGGGGGACTTGACATCAAAGTTGTTACAATGTATTATCTAAAATGTCCAGGTTTCAACAAAAAAAATATGAGACATGAAAAAAAAGTTTAACAATAAAAAATAAATAAAAACAAAACAAGTGTTCAACATAAAAAGGCAAAAAGGAGCCTGAAAATAATGCCCCTTAAAGGACTCAAATTTTGGTACAAAAAGATTTTAAATCACCAATTATAAATGTTTAAAGAATGAAAGTAAAGAAATAAAGAAAAATATGACAACAGCACCTTACCAAGAATATGAAAAAGAGATCAATAAATTTTTTTAAAAGAACTAAATAGAAATATTTCTGCAGTTGAAAGGCACAAAAACTAAAAATAACAATTTAGTAGAGGGACTCAAAATCATTGTCTAACTGAAAGAAGAAAGAATCCTCAAACTTGATAGTTCAAGAGAGATTATCCAGTGTTAGGAGCAGAAAGAAAAGAGTGAAAAATTTGAACAGGGCCTCAGAGACCTAAGAGATACTAATAAGCATTCCAACATACACATAATGAGAGTGTCATGAAGAGAAGAAAAGGAGAAAGGAAGAAAAGGTATTTGAAGAAATATTGGTCAAAAACTTCCCAAATTTGATGAAAAATATTAATGTCATCTGAGAAGCTCAGTGAACTCCAGGTAAAATAAAATCAAAAAGTCATACCTAAACATATCATAGTCCAATGGAGAAGAGTCAAAGATGAAGATAAAATCTTGAAATCAATAAAAGAAAAACAACCTGCAAAGAACCATTTCTCAATAAGAGTAAAAGCTGACTTCTTATTAGAAACCATGGAGTCCAGAAAGCAATGGGATGACATATTCAAAATGTTAAAAATAGTCTACAAATGAATTCTATAGCCAGCAAAACTATTCTTCAACAAATGAAAGAGAAATTAGGACAGTGCCAGAAAAGAAAAGAAAAAAAAAAACTGAAAGAATCTGCCAGTAGTAATTCTGCCCTTTAATGTGAAGAGAGCTCTTCAGGCTGAAAGGACACTAGACAATAATTTGAAACTACATGAAGAAATAAAAAGCACCCATAAACATAACTACATAGGTAAATGTAAAAAAAAATACATGTCTTTTTGTAACTTTTTTTCTACTATTCTTATTTAAAGGCAAACACATAGAGCAATAATTATAAAATTGTGTTGTTGGGCTTATAGTGTGCCAAATGTAATTTGTATAAGTATAGTACAATGGAAGTGGAAGAATGGATCTCAATTCAAACACAGTATTTGTATGCTATTAAAATTAAGTTGATATCAATGTAAACCGGATTAAGATATTAATTATAATCTCCAGGACAACCACAATACCAAAACCAAAACCCTCAAAAAAATAAAACACAAGGAAATTAAAATGGTATACCAGAAAGTATCTATTTAACACAAAAGAAGGCAGTAATGAAGGAATAGAGGAACAAAGAAGATGTAAGACATATAGAGAAGGAATAGTAGATGTAAATCCTACTTTATCCATAATTACATTAAATGTAAATGGAATATCACTACAATCAAAAAGCAGAGTCTAGAAGATGGATTAAAAAATCACCGACCTATTTGCTGTTTACAAAAGACACCTAAAGGTTTAAAGGCACAAGTAAAATGGTAGAAAGAATTAATATAAAAGTAGTAATCAAAAAATAGCTTAGGGGGGCTATATTAATATCAGGAAAAATAGACCTTAAGACAAAAATTGTTTCTAGAGATAAACATTTTATAATGACAAAATGAGATCAATTCACCAGGAAGACACAAGTATGTGTACGTACCTAACAGCAGAGCCCTAAAAGACATGAAGCAAAAACTGACAAAATTAAAGGGAGGAATGAACAATGAAACAGTAATTGTTGGAGACATCAATACTCTACTTTGAATAATTGAAACGAGTTGCATGAAGGGCAATTTCATTTCTTAATTAAAGGCACCTAGATTGATGCACTTCCCCACACCAGAAACCAAGCATTTTTGACACATCCTTTACTTTGCCTTCAACATCCATCCTCCCCAAATCTCAATAGGTATCTTAAATCCACTGGCTTTTTGTCTCCATCACCAGTTGCTACCACCTTGGTCAAAATCACCATCATCTCTCCTTTGACTAGTCTAATAGACATGCATGCTAATATCTTTCATTTCCATCTTTTTCCCCTTTCAGTTCATTTTTCAAACAACATCAATTGCTATCTATTTTTACTGTTTGTTAGATCATGTCACCGCCCTCCAAACAACCCCTATAAGCTTTCCATTATGTTTGAAATAAAATCCAAGTTCTTGTCCTTGGCCTACAAAGCTCTCTTTATTATCTGGGCCTGCCTGAGTCTCTAAACTAATTTTGCATTCTTCAAGCTCCATTCTCTTATCACAGGGCCTCTTTCTGTTTATCAAACCCACCAATTCCTTCCACCTTGAGTCCTTCAAGTCTCAGTTTAAATATGTCCTTCCCCAGAAAGGACTTTCTTGATCCCCCAATTCAAACCACATCTCCTTACCACTCTCTTTCATTGGGCACTATACATTTTGATCACATATTTATTAATCGTGTTATTTAAGAGATTCTTTGAAAACTGAACCCAACCTTTATCAGTTGATACCTGATCTTCTTCAACCATTTAACCTAAGGAAAAATATATCCAGCAAATTTTAATTTGAAATTCAAAAATAATTATAAAAGGTGAAATGTTTCCTGTGACTTCTTCAGACTAATCTGCTGTGAATGATTTCTCTTCTGAGGTAAACTGTGAGGAGAGAGGGAAAGATTTACAAATCTCTTTAGTTTCATGTAGCTGCAGAAAATATGTTTTATGGTTAAATTCTTCCTTAATGTCTTTTTTTCCTGGGATCAAAAATCCTTTTTATCTCTGGTTATTCCATCTCACTCACTGTCAACATGCATAATCCTTGGTATTCTAAATTTTATAAAGGTCATTTGAATATGCTTTAATCGGGCTTTAAACACATCCTCTTTCATGGTCGTCATTATTAATAACAGCCAATGGGATCATGGTTTATGGTTATTTTAGACAAACTCTGAGATATGTTAAGCAATATGGGGTTGAGAAACATTGAGTGGGTGCAACTTCTTGGGTTTAAAATGCCTAAATATAAAATTGGTTAACATTTTTTGGGAATATATCTTCTTTGCTTAAAATATTGGTAAGATTAAGAACACTGTTTTTTAGTTTTCAGAAAGGGAGATTCAAACTATTTCACATATTTCAATAAAATTTTAACAGTCTCCTTAATTCCTACTATTTAGAGATTATGGTGACCTCACTCCTTTTCCTTTAAAAGTGATTGATCAAATTGAGAAAGACTGGCTAAGAAGAAATATAGTGCATTTGTTCACACTCCTTCAACATTTGGTGCCATTAGTGTAACAAATGTTTCTGACTGACATAAACATATGACACTGTGCCCAGAAGTTATTTATGAGAAATTAATCACTTGCCTCAAAATTCTTTTGGGAGGGAAAAGTTCTGATTAATTTTCACTATCAGTGTACAAAGGATATACTTTAACTTTTAAAGCTATACATCATTTATATTGTATAAGAATTTCATTTATATAATTTGCCACCATAACACAAATGAGTAGTCTCTGCTTTGGACAGAAAATGCTTTTCTATACATACATATAGAGACAAACACACATGTATATATTCATGTCTCATGCATTAACAAGGTATTTTGGTTAAAAGTTTTATTAAAGTGAGTAGGTGACTAGAGACTGAATAATCAGGAAGCTACCTTTTCATGATTTGGTTCCTCTGCTCTGTTATTCCTAAGCCATAAGTTTCAAGTTCAGCTTCCTTACTAATGGAAACCAGTTGCTGGGATAATGTTTAACTCTTAAGTGTACCATTTTTCCAAGGAAAACATTAAAATTGGTCTCAAATGTATGCTCACTCATAAGGTGAGGATTTCAAATAAATCTCTTCTAAGAAAATAAAGACCATCCCAACTCTTCCCGGACATAGCATGGATTTTTAAATTTTCAAATTCTAGTTGACTTGAGGGGAATGATTCATTCTATTGTCTAGTAGTAACTATAGACATCTAAACCTCTAGAGAGAACTCACAAATGCCTACTTCACTAGGATAGCAAAGAAACTGTAAATAAAAAAATATGGAGGAAAAAAAATCCCTAAAAATAGCTTTTAAATCTTAAAGGGGCTTTGGGGGCGCCTGGGTGGCTCAGTTGGTTAAGCGTCTGCCTTCGGCTCAGGTCATGATCCCAGGGTCCTGGGATCGAGCCCCACATCGGGCTTCCTGCTCAGCGGGGGGCCTGCTTCTCCCCCCTCCCTCTGCTTCTCCCCCTGCTCATATTCTCTCTCTCTCTCTCTTTCTGTATCTCTGTGTCTCGAATGAATAAATAAAAAAACCTTTTAAAAAAAAAAAATCTTAAAGGGGCTTTGAATGGGAGTACTATATTTCAGTGCTGTTACCCTGAAGTGTTTGAATTAGAATTACTTTGTTACTTTGTATTACTCTGAGCCTCCATGAAGGCTGGTCCTGAGCCACTACCTCCCATAATGCTTTTAGCTGGTATTTTTACATCATTATTATGAATAGTTTGAAGCATCTGTTTTACCCTTTTGAATCTTCATTTGCTTAATAAGTAGAAGGCATATTTATTTGGCATGTATACATAACGTGAGTCAAGGTGATGCAAGGAACTGGTAATTAACCTATCAGAGATTTAGAGCAGATACCAAGGGAATCCTCTAAAATGGCAGATTCTGACAGTGACAACTCCAGAACTTTATATGGAAGAATCTAAGGGGCAATAGCCTAAATAAGAAAATAGAGGGATCGTCCAGGAGTGACAAAAAAGCACTATGTTTAATTGCATTGCATATTTATTTGGGATGGCTTGAATCTTAGTTGCTTAGCAAGCACTATTTTTAAGTTGGATTTTGTCTTTATTTGGTGACTTAGTGGAGAAAAGGTATACAGTGAAGGACTCTGATGTTTTCATTTTGAATAAAGAAGAAGATCTGGGGTGACTGGGTGGCTCAGTCGGTTAAGGGTCTGACTCTTGATTTCGGCTCAGGTCATGATCTTGGGATCCTGAGATCAAGCCTCATGTGGGGCTCCATGCTCAGCAGGGCGTCTGCTACTCCCTCTCCCTCTCCCACAATCCCGACTCATGCTTGCTCTTTCTCTCTCAAATAAATAAATAAAATCTTAAAAAAAAAAAAAAGAAGAAGAAGCTCAGAGTAGTCCCTGGGAAATTAAGGTAAGCCAAAGATTATGTGCCTTAACTTGTTAAATCAGAATACCTAAACAAAAATAGTATTACAAAAACTTGTATGTGACTGAGAATTGGAATCTTAAAGATATTAAGAAGTTTAGCTCCTGCCATCCATATGCCATCTGCATGCCACACACAAAGGCACTGCATAGAAGTGACATATCATCATGTCCTTAACTATAGTCATTTTGCCAGTCCTAGTGCATTAATATATCCTTGTGGTCAACAATTTATTCACCTGATTAGTAGTTATTTAGGACCTGCTAGTGGCTTACTTCATTTTTGAATCTTATACATTATATGTTTGCTGAGCTGTATAGAGAAATTTTTTTTAAAAAAAAAAGCTCTATTTCTTCAAGGGAGAGGACTAGTCTAGGTTAGTCTACAAGGCATTCTGAAAATATTTAAGGTGTGCATTAAGCAGAGTATCATACTGATCTTTCCCATGTGGAATATAGCACAAGTTCCCATCTGGTGACCCTTAAAACACTCTTCTGTCTCTTAGAGCTCTTCTAAGTTTTCTTCCTATACTCTTCTATATTATACTCCCCTAACAGCACAGCCAAACAGGACTTCTTGATGATTCCTACAAATGCCTTACAGTGTTCTACATTTGTGCCTATGTTCTAGCAATTTCTTCAGTCGAGAATGCTCTTATTATTTGTATTGTTCCTGTCATATTGTTTATATTGTATCTTTTGAAATTCTATTTGCAAAGAGCTTTAAATGCCACATCCTTCCTGAATCTCAGTTAGACATAATTGGAACATTGTGTTGGGAAAGCCACTCTGTGCCTTTCTGTTGGTTTATATAGACCACTTCCTATACTGTATTACACTTGTTTTTATCCTTGGCTTTTTTTTTTTAAGTTTTTTTTTATTATGTTATATTAGTCACCATACATTACATCATTAGTTTTTGATGTAGTGTTCCATGATTCATTGTTTGCGTATAACACCCAGTGCTCCATTCCATACGTGCCCTCTTTAATACCCATCCCCCACCCCCCTCCCCTCTAGAACCCTCAGTTTATTTCTCAGAGTCCATAGTCTCTCATGGTTTGTATCCTTGGCTTTTCTACTTTAGTAAGTTTTAATCTCTTTGAGGACAAAGGACAGATACTATTCAACTCTGTGCCCCTTGTATCCACTGATGCTCCATAAATGTTTGTTGAATTGAAAGCTCATTTGTCACAGTAGTAGTTCCCTGGGCTCCATACACATTAATAATCATTGATGGTAATACTCAAGCAACAGATATCATGGTGTAGTATAAAGCAACATCACCACTACCTGGAAACTTGTTAGAAACTAGAATCTCAGGACCCACCCACTGAGGAATCTGCATTTTTAAAAGATCCCAGGTGATTTATATGCACTTAAAGTTTGAGAAACACTGTATAGAGTTCATATATTTTACAATCAAAAAGTCTGCATGTGAGTTTAGTCTTTACCATTTATTAACTAATGCTCATTAGACAAGAAGTCTCACTGTTTTCAGTCCTGGGTGACTGATGGAAACAGAGGAATCCAGGACACACACAGTAATCAGGAAAGGAGAATTCATTTATGCAAAGATATCAGCATTACAATGAGGCAAAAATGAAGAATCATTCAATATCAGATATTGTATTCTAACTCATGTTCAGAATCACTATGTTCTCTATATGCAATGTGAAAAAGACATATCAATCAAGGTAGTTCTCAAAATTGTACATAGGAATTATGGAAGTCTGTAAGAAGAGGTCTATAAAGGAGGAAGATTTTTCTGAAGCAAATAATATATGTTAAAAAAAAAAAAGAAGAAGATAGCAGGAAGGGAAAAATGAAGGGGGGGAAATTGGAGGGGGAGATGAACCATAAGAGACTATGGACTCTGAGAAACAAACTGAGGGTTCTAGAGGGGAGAGGGGTGGGGGAATGGGTTAGCCTGGTGATGGGTATTAAAGAGGGCACGTTCTGCATGGAGCACTGGGTGTTATACACAAACAATGAATCATGGAACACTAAACCAAAAACTAATGATGTAATGCATGGTGATTAACATAACATAAAAAAAAAGAACAGATTGTAGGGAAACTGTCAAACAGAAGAAGAATTAAAAGATTATTGAAATAGTAGAGTGAAATTTATATGGCTCTGAACAAAGAAAGTATCAGAGGAGTGAAATGAGGGAATGGATTTGAAAGATTTTGAAGAATGATCATCATTGAATTGTGGAGATTTATTAGATGTAAGAGAGTTGTGGAGAATTTAAAAATGACTGAGCTATGGAATCTTGGAGAGCATTAACAGAGAATAAATACAAAAGGGAAAAAAGGGGGGAGGGGTACAAACCAGAGGAGTGATGCAGGGCATGGATTTCAGCTCCCACACCCTCACTGCCCACCAACGCCCACTGTCTTTACGCATAATATTTGGCCACTATCCTGGAAAAAGATGATGCTGAGGGTTAAAGTTTCTAGAGAATTTCCATTTGATGACCAGTGAAAGGAGAAAACAAGGTTAGGTATTTAAAAGTCAGGGCATGAAATGTTAATAAGAAAGACAACATAGTTAATATTTCTTTGACCTCTCCCTAAAAATGTTATCATTAACTACCCATACCTGTGCATGAAGAAGTGTTAAGATTGTCGCAAATTTTGTATCCTTGCTACTTTTTATTGTTAAATCCACCTTAACGAAATGAAACTGAAGTATGCAGCATGAGAACTTTCTCTTTATTCTTTCTACTTACCTATTTGGAACAGGTGTGGTTGGTAAAATATTGCAATGAAGAAAGTCCATGCTTAGGGTCTAATGGAACCCAATAAATATATAAAGGAATATATAAGTGAATTTCTTGCAAGGTAAGCATTTTTACTGGGGACAGTATTATTTTAGATACTTAATGGTTGGTGAACAATCAAAAGAAAAAGAATAACACATTGTAAATCAATATTTTTCAACCAATTTCCTCAACATATTCAAAACTTTTGTAGATTCTTTATAATATAATTCAGTTTCATTAAGGATTTTAAGAAGCTGAAACCATAAAAAATTTGGATATACAATTTTAAAAAATCAAATATGACTTTATTATTCTAGGTAGCTCATTTACCTATAAAAAACAATCTTTTCTGAGGTGTCATTTGTAAAATGAACTTCATGGTCCATTTAAATTTGGTAGGGATAGATGGTTTGGGCTAATTTGAGTGTGAAATAACAATAGTCAAAAACTTTGTTGTCAAATACATACATAATTTCACACCTGTTCTTGACTCTAACTCATAGAAACAATTTAAACAAGGCTTTGGGAAAAATGTATTCTAGGAACTGGTATAGTCTATCACTGTAAAATTCATTTCTATAATTGTGCAGTCGTGCTTGCATTACTTGTTAATTAGCTTTAATTATACTTTCAGCCAATTACTCAAAATCTGACCTTTTCTAACAAAAGTCAAGCAAGAAGAATGCAGGTGAGGTACAGGAACTAAACTGTACACAATAAACAAGTTGGCAACAGTAATTTATTTTTTGCTTACCTACTCAATACTTGGGCAACCGTTACGAGTTACATTTTCTCTTTTCCATTTTTATGAAATCCATTACATTTACCACAGAATTCCCTCACAAAGTAGAATATAAAAATGTTATTTAACCTTTACAAAGTAAGCAACTTAAATAGACTTTTGATTATCTGGAATGAATGTTGATAGCTATCATGTAATCAAGTCTTCATTTATTACCATATATTTGGAAAAATATATATCCTATAAACAAAACTTTTGAGTTATATTATTTGAGGGAAATATATCTTTTAATTAATTTTAATATGCTAATGCTTTTCAGAAAAAAATTTTACTAGCTTATATTACTTTTTAAGGTATATAAATTATAAAAAATAAATTTAGCACAAGCCATTTAATGGGATATGGACAGGTGACAATGTTAATGCCTTGTCCTCTGCTATGGGTGAACTATCCACATTCTGTAGCTACTTGTTCCTAAATTTATCCTCAACAAAATTAAAGAACAATAAAAAATTCTGTAAATTTGTAAATTGTTGGGAATATTTAAAAAACACTCCTGTTCAATGGTACATTAGAGAAAACTGAAATGCATGTAATACTATTATAAAAATAACCTTTATTTTAACTGGTGACAAATTAGTATTAAAAAAAATTTAAATCACCAATCAACTCTACAGTGTATGTCCTTCCAGGGTTTGACATGACTCTTTTTACATAGCTGTGGTTAAACTATATTGTCAATTTTATTTCATGGTTTTACACTAAAAATTATACCCAGAAGTTTTCAGTATTATTTTTCAAATCCTTCATAAAATTATTTTAATGATTTTCTAACAGTACAATCTATTTTAACTATTGGTAACTTAATCATAAGTGATTTTGATGTTCTTAAAAATATATTCATGTATTTAGAGTCCACAAATTCTGCTTCACTATAATATTTCCTGGACAAGTCTATTTGCTTTTTTGCAGAACAGTTAAAGGAGAAATTCTCAAGGTCTAAATGACACATGGTTGAATATTTATAAATATGGTCTTCACAGCATTGGAAGCAAATTAAAATTCTGTCTGCATTTTAGATAATTTTAATAATTGTTTAGTACCTCTATAGATCTGGTCCTTTGTTGATATGGGAAATCAACAGCATTAGGTAGTATTTGGTATTTTTAATAAAATTAGCTTACTGGCTTTTCTTAAAAGGTCTGAAAGAATATGGAAAAGAATGGGGAAAACTTTACCTAACCAACCCAGATTCTCCTTGATTTTAACCCAGGCTTTCAGAACTCTACCTTTGATGTTATCTCCTCCCTCCTCAATTTCAAGTCCATTGAATTAGGGACCATATCTTAAAATTCTGGGATTTCGTAATTTCTAGCACAATGTTCTCTATATTAAGACTTCAATTATTAATGGTGATGATAGTAAAAACAAAGAGGAAGGAATGGTAAACCTCAACGTATGAACAATCAACAAGTATTAGCTTGGACTAGACATTTAGTACCAAGAAATCTCTCTTTGAAGCTCTCCATGCTGTCTATGTAATGTACTTATCGATGCATGCAGAGCACTGAACTCATAAACAGTTCTTTAGCACACCCTCCCTCCTCATCAGTTGAGTTGTATGTTTAATAAAGGTCAGTTACATTTGGACCCAAGATGTTTATTTCATTGACCTTGTCACTGAACTTACATAATCTAATTATTTTTTAACCCAGTTGAATATAAGTGAGAGAGAGACGATTCTTATTTTCCATGAAGGTTAAATACCTTGGAAAGGCTAGATAAAGGCCAATGGCTGAAATAAATGTTGATTTAGATCTACTCAAGATAACCATAAAAGGCTAGAAAAAAAAAATTAATCCAGAAGAACCCTGAATTTAGATTACTTCAAATGTGTTTTTAAATTCTTGCTCTAGTTCAAAGACAATGAAACCAGAAATTATAGATAATTCAAGTGGGTTGAGATTTATTCAAGAAAGATATTGGGAACTTCCAATTAGCATATCCATTCTATAAACAAAAACAGCTTTTCCATACATTTTTAATATATCTTAAAATATGTTTATATCTGATTTTGTATTTTTAAACTTTAAAAAAAATAAACTAAAAGGAATAAAAGGGTCTAAATTTTAAAGCAGGGTTTAAGTTGATGTCTCAGTTTTGACACAAACTAACAGAAGAAATTTGAGCTATATACTACTCTTCTCTAAGCCAAATTCCTCTCATCAATAAGACATAAGAATTAGAGTAGATAACTGGCGTGGTCACCTCCCATTTTTTTTGGAGGAAGGGGATTAGAGGGAGACTGTGATTACACAGGCAATAAGTTTCAAAATACTATGAGAGAGGGGAAAAAAAATGGATAAACCAAAATTGTTTAAGTATTAAAATAAAGTATGAAATACTCCCCTCCACTATGCATTCTTTTCTTGTTCTTTTCATAATTGGACACCAAGTTTTAGCAGGAAACATGACTGCCCAAGCTGTTTCCTAGGCTCCCTTGCAGATGGGTATGGCTAAGTTTTTATTAATGGGATATGAGTAGAAGTGATATATGCAATTTATGGGGCAAGGAAAGTAGTGTACTCTTAAAACACCTGGACGTGGCTCTTCTCCTCTCATGAACCAGCATTGACTATACAAATCATAGAGGTGTACTAGAATGTCGTGAAGTACCAGTATGGAAGAAACTTGGTTCTTTGGATGACTTTATGGGCTAGGTGGTTCTTTCTCAAACTATCGAACTATCTAAGGAGATTTATGCAAATATTAAGTAAACATAGAATTTTTTTGTATTTTGTACAGTAGCTTAGACTATAACGTATTTAATCATAGGTTTTTTCTTTAATCAAAATAAGCATTACTATTTATTTTTATGGTAGGATTAATTTCTATTTATAATCTCCATTTTAAGCTTTGGTTGATATAACAAAATAGTGTAATTTAAAATTTTATGTATATCTCTCCCCAAATATATTTTAAACTCCTTGAGGCCAGACTCTTACTTCCTAGGAGCTCCACTGCCAAGCATATATCTCAATAATGACAACCCATACTCACGGTATGTAAGAAGTATTTTAATATGGGGATAAAGATGTACTTGAGTAGTTCAAATCTCAGCTCTTATTCTTTAATTATTTATTTATTTATTTGAGAGAGAGAGAGAGACAGAGCATGAGCAGAGGGAGAAGCAGACTCCCTGCGAGTGGGGAGCCCAACATGGGCCTCGATCCCAGGACCCTGAGATCATGACCTGAGCTGAAGGCAGAAGCTTAACCGACTGAGCCAACCCAGGTGCCCCTCAGCTCTTATTCTTAAAACAAATGACTTTGGCCTAATCTTTACATATGAACTACTTACTGCATACTACCTACTTCATAAATGCTACTTCCAAGAGTACACTATAAAATTTATAGACAATTTAAAGCAAGGCAAAAAATGTTTTGTAATTCATCACAACGTGATTTTAACTGTGTGTTTGTTATTGTTTCTTCATTGAGATCCTTCAAAATCTATTTTGAAAGAATTTTAATGGTGTAATGGAATTTTACCCTTTCTTGTTTTCTATATACTTTTTGCCTTAATTAGGTAAAAATCCACCGAAAAAAAGAGAGTTTGGATAAAAAAATCACAAATATATCTAATCTATTTCTATCTTTGTTTTCTTAATAATCTTCAAAATAAGTTTCAAAATTTTTCCATAGTTTCATATTGTATTTCACTTTAAAAAATTCAAGATCAAAAGGTTTAAGATGGTGATGTAGGAAGACCCTGAACTCACCTCCATGGACACACAAAATCTATACCTATATGTAGAACAATTCCTCTTGAAGAAGAGCTGAGGGGACTGACTGACCAGCTTTTGCACAACAAAGACTAGAGGGACTGCATAGAATATGGCAGGAGAGGTGGAGACAGGTAATGGAGGGAAACGCCATTCCAACAAGCTGAAAACTGTAGTGGGGAGGAGTAGTACAAAGGGACCAGGAGCAGATTTATCTACCCTGGGGCACAGAAAGAAAAAGCCATGGTATCAAAGGGCAACTATAGGGGCACATGGGTGGCTCAGTCAGTTAAGCCTCTGACTCTTGATTTCAGCTCAGGTCATGATCTCAGGGTCATGAGATGGAGCACCACATTAGGCTCCACACTGGGCTCTCCATCTCTCTCTGCCCCTCCCCCCACTTGTGTGTGCTCTCTCAAATAAATAAATAAAATAATGAAAATAAAATTAAAAAATAAAAGAGCAACTAGTATATAAAGGAACTTGCCCTCTACCAAATGGAGGGACCTCTCTCTGGGGCTGAAAAGGCAGGCAAGTGCCCTTGTTTATGATCACCTACCACTTAGGTGAGTCTGAGCTCCTAACCCAAACCAGCCCTGGACACCCTGGAGCGCAGAAAAAGAGTTGCAGTTTAAAAAAGCAACTACATTATAAAGGAACCAGCCCTAGAACTCTGTCAAATGACAGGGGAATTGTGGAACTCTCTCCAGGTTTGGAGGGGCAGAGGAATGCCTTTGTTTACATTTCCCCTCTACTTTGATGGTAAGAGGGGAGCAGGGTCTAAAGTTCCTGGCTGGCCAGCTATCTTAGTGCGCTTTCAAGCCCCTAGCACACAACAGCCCCAGCCTTCCCATTAAGGCAGCCCCAGCACAGTGTCAGCTACAGTTCCAGTCATCTTGCCAAGGCAACACAGACACAAAGCATCCAGAACACCCCAGGCTCACACCCACTTCTGTTCCAGGTGACTCACCAGTGCACAATCTGTGCAGAGAACCCCGGGACCTCCCAGCCCACACTTGCTTCAGCTCCAGCTGTGTACCACGAAATCCCTGCACAGAGTGCCCTAAGACCACCTGGCCCACTCAGTTCTAGCCATTCTTCCAGGGTGTCCCTTGCATGGAATGTCCCTGGCCACCCCAGCTTGCACTTTCTTCAGTTGTCTTGCCAGGGCACCTTCTGTATAGAGAGCCCTGGGAACTGCCCAGCCCGTTCTTGCTTCAGTTCCAGCCTTCCCATGAAGGCAGCCCCACATTGGAGTGCTCCAAGCCCCCCAGCCCATCCACTTATAGCTCTAGCCAACTAGCTAAAACTTCTGGGCACCAAATCTACACAAGGAACTTAACTATGCAAGGCCATTCCTTCAAAGTTAGGAGAAGTAACTGTTCTGCCTAATTCATAAACACAAACACGGAAAGTCAAACAAAATGAAAAGACAGAGGAATATGCTCCAAATGAATGAATAAGAAAAAACTCAGAAATAAACCTAAACAAAACAGATAAGCAATCTACCTCATAGAGTGTTTGAAGTAATAGTCATAAAGATGCTCACCAGAATGAAGAGTGGATAAACTCAGTGAGAACTTCAACAAAGAGATAAAAAAGAACCAGAGTTGAAGAACACAATAACTGAAATGAAACATACACTAAAGGGAATCAACAGCAGATTAAAAGATACAAAAGAATAGATCCACAATCTAGAAAATAAAATAATGGAAAGCACTTAAGCTGAACAGCAAAAAGAAAATAAAAATAAAAATAGGCTAGATTAAGGGATCTCTGGGATAATATCAAATGTACTAATATTCACATTGTAAGGGTCCCATAATGAGAAGAGAGAAAGAAGCAGAAAATTTATTTGAAGAAATAATAGCTGAAAATTTCCCTAACCTGAGGAAGAAAACAGACATCCAGGTCCTGGAATCATGGAGAGCCCCATACAAAATGAATTCAAAGAGGTCCCCACCAAGACACATAATAATTAAAATGTCAAAGATCAAAGATAAAGAGACAATCTTAAAAAGCAGCAAGGGAGACACAACTAGCTACATACAAGTGAAACCCCATAAGGCTATCAGCTGATTTTTCAGCAGAAACTTTACAGGCCAGAGAGAGAGGCATGATTTATTCAAAGTGCTAAAGGAAAAAACCTACAACCAAGAATATTCCACATGGCAAGATTATCATTCAGAATTAAAGGAGAGCTAAAGATTTCCTAGATAAACAAAAGTTAAAGGAGTTCATCACCACTAAATTGGCCTTACAAGAAATGTTTAAGTGACTTCTTTAAGTGGAAAAGAAAAGGCCATAGTAAGAAGAAAATTATGAGATAAAAAAAATTCATAAGCAAAAACAAACACAAATTCAGTAGATCAATCATTTTTAAAGTTAGTATGATGGTTAAAAGACAAAAGAACTCACAAAATGATATAAAATGTGACAATATGTACATAAAACAGAGGGGAGACTATAAATGAAATTCTTTTAGAATGTCTTTGAACTTAATTGAATACAATTTAATATAGACTCTTTTGTACTTAGGATATTATATATGAACCTCATGGCAAACACAAACTAAAAACCTACACAGATGCACAAAAAAATAAAGAGAAAATAATCAAAGCATAATACTAAAGAAAGCTATCAATCCCAATGAAAGTAGGAAACAGAACTACAAAAACCAGGTAACAATTAACAAAATGGCACTAAGTACATACCTATTAATAATTACTTTAAATAGCCTAAATGTTTCACTCATAAGACACAGAGTGACTGAATGGATTAAAAAAAACAAACAAACAACAACAAAAAAAGACCCATCTACATACTGCCTATAAGAGACTCATTTTGGGCCTAAACGCTCATAAACACTGAAAGTGAAGGGATGGAAAAATATATTCTATGCAAATTAAAGTGGAAAAAAAGTCATGGTAGCAATACTTATATCAGACAAAATGACTTTAAAATAAAGATTATAATAAGAGACCAAAAAAAGACATTACATAATGATAAAGGGGATCAGTCAAGCAGGAAGATATAACAATTGTAAATATCTATGCACCCAACAATGGAGCACCTAAATACACAAAGCAACTGTTAGCAGACATAAAGGGGGAAATTGATAGTAATACAGTAACAGAAGGGGACTTTAACACCCCACTTACATCAGTGGAGAGATAATCCAGGAGGAAGTCAATAAGGAAACAGTGGCTTTGAATGATACATTAGACCAGATAGACCTCATAGATATATACAGAACATTCCATCCAAAACCAGCAGAATATACCTTCAAATGCACATGGAACATTCTCCAGGACAGATCACATGTTAGGCCACCAAAAAAAACTCTCAGTAAGTTTAAGATGATTGAAATCATCTCAAGAATCTTTTCTGACCACAACAGTATGAAACTAGAAATAAATTACAAGAAAAACTGGGGAAAACCCCCCACAAATATGTAGAAGCTAAACAACATACTACTAAATGAAGAAGTCAAAGAGGAAATAAAAATATACATGGAGAGAAATGAAAATGGAAACACAACAATCTAAAATCTTGGAGATGCAGTGAAAGAAGTTCTAAGAGGAAAGTTTACAGAGAGACCTACCTGCAAGAAACAAAAATAATCTCAGATGAACAACCTAACTTTTCATCTATGGGTATCAGAAAAAGAATAAACCTAAGGTTAGTAGAAAAAAGGAAATAATAAAGATCAGACAAGAAATAAAGGAAATTACAAAGATTAGAACAGAAATGAATAAAATAGAGATTTAAAAACAATAGAAAAGATCAATGAAACCAAAAGTTCGTTCTTTGAAAAGACAAACAAAATCAATAAACCTTTAACCAGACTCATCAATAAAAAAAGAGGACTCAAATAAAATCAGAAATTAAAGAAGAGAAGTAACAATGAACATCACAAAAATACCAAGGATTATACAAGACTACTACAAGAAATTATATGCCATCAAACTGGACAACCTAGAATAAATGGGTAAATTTCTAGAAATATACAGTCTTTCAAAATTTAATCAGGAAGAAATAGAAAATCTGAACAGACCAACTACTAGTAACAAAATTGAATTGGTAATCAAAAAACTCCCAACAAACAAATGCCCAGAACCAGATGGGTTCATAGGTAAATTCTACCAAACATTTAAAGAAGAGTTAACAACTATTTTCCTCAAACCACTCTAAAAAATAGAAGAGAAAGTAAGCCTTCCAAATTAATTCTATGAGGCCAGCATTACCCTGATACCAAAGCCAGACAAAGACATCAACAAGAAGAGAAAACTACAGACCAATATCCCTGGTGAACATATAAGCAAAAATTCTCAACAAAGTATTAGCAAACCAAATTCAATAATACATTAAAAAGATCATTCACCATGATCAAGTGGGATTTATGCGAGGTATGCAGGATGGTTCCACCTCTGCTAATCAACCAATGTGATATATCATATATAACAAAGTAAAAGATAAAAAAATCGTGTCAATACATGCAGAAAAAAAAATTTGACAAAATTCAACATTTGTTCACGATAAAAACTCTTAACAAAGTGGGTTTAGAGGGAATATATTTCAATATAATAAAAGCCATATACAACAAACCCATAGCTAAAATCATACTTGATGGTGAAAAAACTTTTCCCTCAAGATCAGGAACAAGATAAAGATATCTATTCTCACCATTTTTATTTAACATAGTACCGGAAGTCCTAGCCACAGCAATCAGACAAGAAAAAAATAGTAAAAAGCATCCAAACTGGCAAAGAAGAAGTAGGACTGTCACTATTTGCAAATGACATGATGTTATATACATATATATATAACCCTAAAGACTCCACCAAAAAACTTTTAGAACTAGTCATTAGTAAAATTGCAGGATACAAAATCAATAAAAATCAGTTGTATTTCTATACACTAAAACAAAGTAGCAGAAAATTATGAAGCCAATCCCATTTACAATTGCACCAAAAAAAAAAAAAAAAACCTAGAAATAAATTTAACTAAGGAGGTGAAAGACATGTACTCCAAAAAATAAAAAACGCTAATAAAAAAAATTAAAAATGACACAAATAGGGATGCCTGGGTGGCTCAGTCAGTTAATGTCTGCCTTTGGCTCAGGTCATGATCCCAGTGTCCTGGGATCGAGTCATGCACCAGGCTCCTTGCTCAGCAGGGAGCCTGCTTCTCCCTCTGCCTGCCACTCTACCTGCTTATGCTCTCTCTCTCTCTCTGACAAATAAATAAATAAAATCTTTAAAAAATGACGCAAATAAATGGAAAGATCTACCATGCTCAGAGATTGGAAGAATTCATATTGTCAAAATGCCCATACTACTCAAAGCAATCTACAAATCAATGCAATCGCTATCAAAATACCAATAGTATTTTTCACAAAAAAAAAAAAAAAAAAGTACTAAAATTTGTATGGAACTACAAAAGACCCAGAATCTTGAAAAACAATCTTGAAAAAGAATAAAGTTGGAGGAATCATAATTCCAGACTTCAAGATACACTACAAAACTATAGTAATCAGAATAGTATGGTACTGGCACAAAAATAGACACATAGATAAATGAAACAGGATAGAGAGCCCAGAAATAAACCCACACTTCTATGGTCAGTTAATCTACAACAAAGAAGACAAGAATATACAATGGGGCAATGGCAGCAATCTCTTGGACATTGGCCTTGACAACAATTTTTTAGATCTGTCTCCTCAGGCAAGGGAAACAAAAGCAAAAATAAACTATTGGGACTATACCAAATAAACTTTTGCATAGTAAAGGAAACCATCAACAAAATAAAAAGATAACCTACTGAATGGGAGAAGATATTTGCAAATGATATATTTGATAAGGGATTAATATCCAAAATATATAAAGAATTTACACAACTCAACACCAAAAAGCAAAACAATCTGTTAAAAAATAGAGGACTTGAACAGACATTTTTCTAAAGACATATAGGTGGCCAATATACACGAGAAGATGCTCATCATCACTAATTATCAGGAAAATGCAGATCAAAACCAAAATAAGCTATCACCTTACACCTGTCAGAATGGCTAGAATCAAAAAGACAAGAAATAACAAGTGCTGATGAGGATGTGGAGAAAATGCCTTTTTAGTGGGAATGTAAATTGGTTCAACTGCTGTGGAAAAGAGTATGGAGTTTCCTCAAAATAGTAAAGAAATAACATATGATCCAGTAATTCCATTACTGGATTTTTACTTAAAAAAAAAAAAAAAAAATGAAAACACTAGGTTGAAAATATACATGCACCCCTATGTTTGTTGCAGGATTATTTACAATAACCAAGATATGGAAGCAACCAAAGTGTACATTGATAGATTAGTAAAGAAGATGTGGTTCATATATACAATGGACTATTAATCAGCCATAAAAAGAGAGTGAAATCTTACAATTTACAACAACATGGATGGAACTGGAGGGTATTATGCTAAGTGAAATAAGTCAGAGAAAAATAAATACCATATGATTTCACTTATATGTGGGATCTAAAACACACACAAAAAATGAACAAACACAAATAGGCTCAAATACCAAGAATAAACTGGTGGTTCGCAGAGGGAAGGGCCTTGGGAGGAAGGGAAAAATAGGTGGAGGGGATTAAACGGTATAAACTTTCAGTTATAAAATAAGTCACAAGGATGAAAAATACAGCATGAGGATTTAGACAATAACAATTTAATAACATTGTATGATGACATGGTAACTACACTTATCCTGGTGAGCATAACTTAATGTATAGAATTGTTGAATCACTATGTTATACACCTGAAACTAATATAATGTGTATGCCAAACATTCTTCAATTTAAAACAAAATCATAGGGAAAAAAAATAAGATCAATTTCAAAGTACATTATAAAGCTATAGTAATCAAAACAGTGTTAAACTAGAATACAGATACTTTGGCCAATGGAATAGAGAGTCCAGAAATATACCCATGCATATACAACCAACTAGTCTTTGACATAGGTGCCAAGAATACACAATGGAAAAGGATAGCCTCATCAATAAATGGTGCTGGGGATACTAGATATCCACAAGCAAAAGAAAAAAATTGAACCCTTATCTTACACCATACAAAAAAATCAACTCAAAATAGATTAAAGACTTAAATATAAGACATGAACCTGTAAAACTCCTAAAAGAAAACATAAGTGGGAAGCTCCTTGACATTGGTCTTGGCATTGATTTTTTGGATTTGACCCCAAAAGCACAAGCAACAAAAGCAAAAATAAACGAGACTGCTAAAAAGTTTCTGCACAGCAAAAAACGGAACAATAAAATGAAAAGGTAACCTATGCAATGGGAGAAAATATTTGCAGACTATATATCAGGTAAGGGTTAATAACTAGAATATATGAGGAACTCATACAACTCAATAACAAAATAACAAAATAATTCAATTGAAAAATGGGCAAAGTACTTGAATAGATGTTTTTCCAAAGAAGACATACAGATAACCAACATGTATATAAAAATATACTCATCATCGTTTATCATCATTTCAAAACTATAATGAGATATCATCTTTCACCTGTTAGGGTAGCTCATAATCAAAAAGACAAAAGGTAACAAGTGTTGTCAAGGATATGAAAAAAAGTGAACCCTTGTACATTATTGGTAGGAATATAAATTGGTGTAGCCATTATGAAAAACGCTATGGAGGTTTCTCTAAAATTGAGAGTAGAACTACCATATGATCTAACAATTGCCCCACTCTGGATATGTTTTCAAAGGAAATGAAATCAGCATCCCAAAGAGATATCTATAATCCCATATTTATTGCAGCATTATTCACAATAGGTCAGATATGGAAACAACCTAAATGTCTGTTGACAGATGAATGGATTAAAAAATTGTGATATACACATACAAACACAATGGAATATTATTCAGTCTTTAAAAAGGAAATCCTGCCATTTTTGACAAATTGGATGAACCTGAAGGATAATATGCTAATTAAAACTAGCCAAACATAGACAAATACTGCATGCTCTCATGTATTTGTGGATCAAAAAAAAACCCAAAACAGAAAAACCTTGAACTCATAGTAATAGAGAGAAGATTGGTAGTTACCAGGGGCTTAGGAGAGGTGGAAAGAGTTAAAAAGATGTTGGTCAAAGGGGACAAACTTTCAGTTATAAGATGAATAATTTCTTGATCCTAACGTATAAGATGGTGACTAAGTTAATAGTAATAATGTATTATATACTTGAATTTGCCAAAAAAGTAGATATCAAGTGTTTTCATCACACACACACACACACACACACACACACAGTCAGCTCATGGATATGTTAATTAGCTTAATTGTGGTAATCCTGTCACAGTGTATATCAAAACATGGTATGTAATCTAAATATATACAGCTTTTGTCAATTATACCTCAATGAACTGCAGAAAAAAAGAAAATGCTATACCACAATGCTATTGTTTATTTGGTATGTAGTCCATACTTTTAAGACAATTTGGATTAATAAATAGGAGAGAAAATTATTTCCATTTCTGTATACTAGTTGATGTTTTATCCTTTAAAAAGTAAAATTTAATATGTGATGCTTTATCATATTGAAAAATATATTTGATAGCATCTCCTTTGGAATTTATTGCAATGAATGAATATGTTTATATTGAATAATTTCCAACTTTATTAATACTCCTTTATTTGTCATTCTAATATTGTTGTGTCAGGAAAAAGATATTCATAGTCACTAGTGGGAATGTACATCATCACATTTTTGTAAAGATATTTGTCAATAAGAAAAAAAGGAAGCAAGAGACTTACAAATTTGCACTCTGTAATCTAGTCATTCTATTTTTGGAAACCTATTCTAAGGAAATAATGACAGATGTGGACAAGGATTCAAGCAAATAAGCTGTTTATAGCAGCATATTTAAACAACAAAATTAAAAATAACCCAATTATTCCAGGGCGCCTGGGTGGCTCAGTCGTTAAGCGTCTGCCTTCGGCTCAGGTCATGATCCCAGGGTCCTGGGATCGAGCCCCGTATCGGGCTTCCTGCTCAGCAGGAAGCCTGCTTCTTCCTCTCCCACTCCCCCTGCTTGTGTTCCTGCTCTCGCTCTCTCTCTCTCTGTCAAATAAATAAATAAAATCTTTAAAAAAAAAAAAAAAACCCAACTATTCCAAAGTGATAGATCAGTTAAATAAATTCTGCATGTAAATAATTAAAATTACATTTTATGAAAAACTCTTAGTGTTTTGATAACTGCTTATGATAGAATGTTAAGTGAGAATCTCTTTAGAACAAAGCATTTTCTTATAAAAATAAATGTATCTGAATTATGAAATATATTTAAGTGAAAATATGATGAATGGTTTTTACTTCCTTTTTTGTGCTTTTCTGTATTCTCTAATTTTTATTGGGAACTATTATATTTATGATTTAAAAACAATTATTCTTTTAAAAAATATGATTCTGATCTCTGCTTTGATCTTAAATTTCGCTGTCTATACAACACTCAGCACAGTTGCTTTTTAGAGAAAGATCTCTAGCATGCTACAAAAGATTACACATAATATTCTAAAAGATGGTTGCTATATTTATGCCATTTTTTTTTTCCACTTAAAACAGTATTCTCATAGTGGGATTTATCTTCTCTCTTATCCTGTACTGATTAAGGATCCTCCTCCTTTCACCTTTCGTTTTAAGTGACTGGTAGCCTCCAGGTTTTTCCCACACTTTCTGTTTGCACAAGGCTCTGTGACCTATTGCTCATGTTAAAGTAGAAAGAAGAAACATCTGGGTTTTGAAAAAAGCAAATATTGTAAGAACAAAGGCATGAGAGATGGATTTTATTTTAGTACAGACTATTGTTCAGTCATATGACTTTCTTTTGTCACATAAACACACATGGCAAACAAAACATGCTGGGAGAGTTTTTTCTTCCTCTCTCGAAAAGTGTCTATGTAAGGGCAAAATTTAAAAAGAAAGTTGAGATAGTCATCTAGAAATTTGTTTCTTTAAACGTGCTATAAAGAATAAAATTTGTAAAAAAGAATAAAATTAGAAGCATAGAGCACTAGTTATTCAGAATAGAGTCTATATCAGCACTTCCAATAGAACTCTTTGTGATGATGGAAATATTCTATAACTGCATTGTCCAATACCATAGTCACTAGCCACATGTGGCTACTTAACACTTGAAATGAAGCTGATGTGACTGAAGAACTGAATTTTTTTATTTTATGTATTTCAATGAATTTAAATTTTGTCACAATCTACCTCGTGTTTATGAACTACCCTATTGAACAATGTAGGTCTATTCAAATTTAGCCTGAATTCAGGATAAACTCGTGTGGCTTTAGTATCACTATTTAGCTATAACTTCTTATTATCTATTTTAAAAAATAATTTTATAATAAAAAATTAGTAATAATTTATAAGATTTTTCAAGGGATCATAGCTATTATTATTGCCAAACTTATCATACTTAGAAAGTCCAACACAATCTTTAAAATTAAATGAAGTTATATTAAAATACAATAGAGTACCAAAATACTTGCATAATCAAAGTAAAAATGTGAAAGTGAAAATTCTGTTTGGAAAATGCCTAAAAATAGGGGCGCCTGGCTGGCTCAGATGGGTAAGCGCCTGCCTTCGGCTCAGGTCATGATCCCAGGGTCCTGGGATCAAGCCCCACATAGGGCTCCTGGCTCAGCAGGGAGCCTGCTTCTCCCTCTCCCTCTGCCTCTCTCCCTGCTTATGCTCTCTCTCTCTGTATCTCTGTGTCTCAAGTGAATAAATAAAATCTTTAAAAAAAAAAAAAAAAGGAAAATGCCTAAAAATAGTAAAAGAAAAAGAAGAACATTTTATGTACCTGCTAAATCTAAGGAGTTAAATGTGATTGAATTATTTTTTAAGTTACAAAATACAATGAATAAATTCCATTTATACAAATGCATTACATTGTATATAATGGGACATTCTTAGATATTTTATTTTTTTATTTTTTATTTTTTTAAGATTTTATTTATTTATTTGAGAGAGAGAATGAGAGAGAGCACATGAGAGGGGGGAGGGTCAGAGGGAGAAGCAGACTCCCTGCCGAGCAGGGAGCCCGATGCGGGACTCGATCCAGGGACTCCAGGATCATGACCTGAGCCGAAGGCAGTCGCTTAACCAACTGAACCACCCAGGCGCCCCATTCTTAGATATTTTAAATAACTACACATTATTACTTGATAAAGTTATGTCACTGCTGTATATAAAGATGTTTTGAATATACAGGAAAGTAAATAAACCTTATATCCCAATTAACTCTCATCCTGTAGGTTTCCTTTATTTCACCTACGTTATTGCTATGATATTTTCCTGTGTAGTTGGGCAATAGTATAAAAAACTCTTGATAAACATGTTAAATGACAGTGTAGTATTCCACTGAGTGGTTGTGCAACATTTGCTTAACCAATTCTCTTTTAGGATGTTTAGGCTATTTCTGACATTTTATGTTAAAATAAAGCTAGGATAAACATTCACCAATTTTTAAAATCATGGTTTGTTATTATCAATAATAAATATGGTTTTTGCTCTTAGAGAAAAATATCATGGCCCTATTCTGAAAGAACTTTCTCTAGAATATAATAATTTCTAGATAGAAGGAAGAAAGGAATGTTCACAAAATTTGAGTATCTAAAATTTTGAATTTCCTTATTGCCAATATACCACAATAAAGTCACCTTTAGTTTTTCTCTATAAATTACATGAAATTATATCACACAAAGAAACACTTGTATTTTCTCTTTTTGCTCACAGACAAGTAGCAGTTTACTCCTTCGCAACCTATTAGAAAAACAAACCATACACATAGGCAGGTGCTGTTCTGAAATCCCACAATGATACATGTTTCTTGTCAACAGAGAAAGCATAGAAAGGAATCCTCCATGCCTTTTTGGTCTTGAATCAGCTGACGAAACCTACCCATATGGCCTTGTAGGTTCACTCTCATCTAACTTCCAAATGTCTACCTCTTTTGGGCTTTAAACCTATTCTTCATATTAAGCAACAGACACTTTGGAGATATTGAAGTTGTTTGCAATTTAGAAAGCCAGTAGATTTACAGTTTCTCAGACATAGGGTTTTCAATTAGTGAAAATGAAGATAAGCAGGTCCATGATTGGTCTTGTCCCCAGAGGATTTAGTAAGTTCTCTCTTAGTTCAACAACAATAAAATAACAATAATACAAAGTGTTTTAAAGGTGAGTCAGACAAACATTTGGAAGGAAAAACTCTGTGCCACATTGATCAGATGTAGAGGAAAGAAGATGAAGAAGCAAGAGGTTGCTTTATTTACATTTCACACATTTTATATCGATGTTTACCAGATATTGAACAATTTTGATATTAAATTAATACCAATAGAGCTACATATTTTTTATCCATACCTTTCTTCCAATTAATAATATGCAGAATTCCACATATTTTTCCTTAGCTACAATTTTTTGATCATTTAGGAGGTGTTGAAATTCAATTTAAAGGCTAAAACAAAAGCTTAAATGGTGTGCTTTCTGTTTTGTGAATCGCAGACACTGCTTTACTGATACAACACCCAAGATTCTAAGCTGACATCAAAGCAAAAAAAAAAAAAAATCATCTGAAATGACAGCAGCAGCTGCAGCATCCGCCTCTAAATTAGGCTGTGTTTCAAAGTCTGGACTCAACTGCTAAGCAGTATAAAGACCCAGGAGGAAGGCTGCCCAGAAAAGAGTGAGCCTTCCGACCTAACACATCAAAGTAACACATGCTAGGAAGAGCAATAAACGCATGTGGCCCACATTCACGTGCTGCCTAATTGCACTGGGCTCAGGAAACCAAGACAAACCTTCAGCTGATTCCTGGTTTAAGAGAGGATTTGAGATCTTTTCTATGCAGAAAGCTGACACAAATTGGTTGCAGATTACAGTCTGACTCTGCAATGAAGCATCCCATAATTTCAAAAGATGGCCATTTCAGTGTCATATGGCATCTTCAAAACACTGACTTCTTAATGTAGTAACATATAAACTAACCATTAGGTATAAATAAAAGTTTAAAAATTAGCTTCATAAACGAAGAAAGCCTTAATTTGTACATTCAGGGATAGATGCTTTGAGGAAAGACTTTTTCATTTGTTTTGCATAAAATTACCAATTTTGAGGGCATTTATCTTATAAATCATAAGCTATTTAACAAGAACTTTGAATACTAATATCTATTAAGAGGGGAGAGAAATAGTTATGTTTTAGAAGTATTTTTTAGTAGAAATGCCTACTGTCATAAGGTTTGCATTAAGGCATCGTTACTATATATAGACAATGTAATATATTTAGTAGCACAATTTGCAATTAGATACAATGCAACACACATAAGAAAAGCTTAATATATTAGAACTCTGAATTCTTTTATTCTGTGTTCATACCTTTATGCTCTTTACTGTATTTTGCAGCACAATGCCCTATTATTCTACAAAATACTCCTCTGTATGTGTGAATTACTGAAGTTAACTTACACAATTACCTGAGGAGACTTTAATTATAATTAGTGGAAGGCTGATAATTAATCCTATTAAGTGAAATATGCATGAATTTTCACTGAACATATGCACTGGAAAAAAACCTCAGAACTATGCAGGGTGGTTATAAATAGATGAGAATAGAAAGGGGAAAATGTAATACTAAAATTCAAAAAATTTTGGCTATGTTTAGCTAAATAAACATGATTGCAAGGCTTTGGGAATCAGAAAACTAGGATTAATTTTCTTAGTGCTCAAGTGATAAACATCATAAAATAAATTCTGCAAGAATATATTGTATCATATATTAAGAATCTATCCCCAGAATGCTGATGAAATTCCAATTTCATTGACATTAATAGACTCTGAATTTATATGTCTACCACATATAATAGGTTGAGTCACTTTATCTCACTTCTTGGAAAATATCAGCATTGAGTACTCTGCAGAAGGGCGGGTCATGTAATGGATCATTCTTCATTATGGTGGTGGGAATTTGGGGAATAAAAAAGTCATTCCAAACAATTCATGTAATGGTGTCTAGTATCAATATCTGGTGCTAATGTGGCTCTCAGGGGAAGGGGGGAAAAAAACTGTTATCTTTGTGACAATTCTGGTTGCTGTGCTTCTCTGGACATTCTCACATTTCTTAATGTCACAATACTGTCCCACTACATCATGTATGAAATGACCTCAATGAATGCCCTTTGTCAGGGTATAAAACTAGTAGTATGACCAAATCACAAAGAGACCATAGTGTAGGTCTAGAAATGTTGGAGTGTATTTGTCCCTTTGGGACATCTCCCTGATTTACATCTACCTCAAGATGGAGATGAGCAAAGGTGGATCCTAATGTTACAGAAGATCTGCCAAGGAGGAGGTCAGAAAGAACCAAATCTAGTAGAACTTTGGGTATACATGGATGAGTAACAGTTCCCATATTGGATATATGCCAATTTTAATTCTGAATTCTGTCTTTTTCTCTGAGAGGTGTTTATCTTACTTGACCAATAACTGTAACTATCTAAACAACCATGTATTATTACAAGCTGTTTGATGTTACTTGCCTAGCCATAAATAGCCAGGATTATGGAGTCAGAAGGAAGACATTGGGAAATGTGCTAAATGTGCATTGGTCTGTATGTGTAGAGTCCAAGTTTGGAAGGGTATTGGTTCAGTCTACAGGCTTGAGTGTTTATGGATGCACAGATCAGTGGCACTGTCCCTTTGCTTATGACACCTGCCTTTTATCTTCTCTAGTAGCAGTTTTGTGCCAAGGCATGGTGACTCTGATGGAACTTACAAAATCTGTGTCTATAAGGGGTTTTACCCTTAGCACAATCTCTTCTAACTAAATGGAAAATTTTGAGGTCAGATTGAAAACATTTTCAAAATAATTATAACTATCATTTGTACACACCTTAACATTCACAAAATTTGTTTCACATACATTCTTGTTAATCCTCCCCAGCAACTCATAAGGCATTTTTTAATGCCCAATTACAGGTGAAGAAACTTGAAAGAGAAAGATACCCTAAATCATACAGCTAGATAGTGGTAATAGCCAGGACACCTACATCCCCAAGACCTTCTGCCTCTGATTCCTTTACAGTTTCTACATCACTCACAGCCATCTTTTATACTTTCAGTGTTTTAGGGAGCCTATCATCAGAGGATTAAACAGAAAAGCAGTAACTTTTCCAATGCTTCATCTTTAAAGTTATCCTGAAAATCATTTTTAAAAAGTCCTTAGTCTGGGTTTATTTGAAATATTTCATTATGATCATAAGTAAAATTATAATTTTATGTTATTTATGCCTTACTGGTTCTTAACTATTTCAAAAATATGTTACAACATTCTTGGCTTACCATAAAATAAGACATACTAGAATATGACATATAGGGCTGGCTACCTAAATTATTTTCATTTCTGTTCTTTGAAAATATCAATACATAGATGATCTCTCTTTTTTACAGCATGGGAAATATTCTGATTCAATATATTCTTAAATTAAGCAATGTTTAAATCAGACACCATTATTACTGGGATTTTTTTTTGTAGTACTAAGCATCATAAAATGAAATCACATCTACTTTAGATAGGGTGACTATGACCTGCTTTACCTAGGGCACTTGCATAAGAAGAAAAAATCTTCTTAAGTTCCTTCATCAATACCTCAATATATTGACTTCTCACCCTATGCATTTAAAAGTATTTACAGCATGCTTATTATGGATACACACACATATGTATGCATATGCATATGCGTGTGTGTGTGTATGTATATATATATATATATATATATACACCTCTTAAAACAGTCTATAAACATAAAAATAAAATTTGGTAAGTGCTATGAAGGGGTATAATAAAAGATGTAAAAATTAGACTAAACCTCCCTAAGGAAATGCATTAAAATTAGTAGGAGTTAGCCAGGTGAAAAGTTGGTGGAATAATATTCCATGGTGAAGAATCAGAATCAATTTGTATGAATTCCTATTCAAAGAGGAGCTTTATTTACTCAAGATTCAAAAACAATAATTAAGTGTCTGTTATATACCAAGTTACATTCTTGGGACTGATGTAACAACAACAAAAAGGTTTTTCTCCTGCAGCTCACACACCAGTAGGGGAAACAATAAACATAAAAGAGAGAAGAGGGGAGGGGAGGAGAGGGGAGAGGCGGAAGAGAGGAGATTATAATTTTGGGATAGGGAAAAACATGTTTCTTTTTTTTTTTAAAGAAACAATATTGGAATATGTCAGAGAGAGTAACTGAGGTTAGGAGGAGGATGACTTTAGGTTTTCTGGCAGCAAACGCTCCTCTAAGGAGGTGATATTTTTAAGTTTTTATTTAAATTCCAGTGAACATACAGTGTAATAGTTTCAGGTGTACAACTTAGTGATTCAACAATTACATACGGAAGAGGTGATATTTTAACTGTGTTTTGACTGACAAGAATGGGCCAGCCAAGTAAAGATCTGAAGGAAGAAGATTCCAGGCAGGGGAAAGAACAATTTGAGGACCCTTAGATGGAAATGAGCTTCATGTATTTAGGCAACAAATAATCTAAAGCCAGTATGGTTGAAACAGAGAAGAGAGGAGAGCAACTTTAGAAGACCTTATTACGGTGAGGCTTATGACCATAATATGGAATTTATACCTCACGGGGTCTCAAGAACCCTTGTGAGCAAGAGTGAGAGAACCTGGACAGGTGGACACAATCATGAGGGTCATTGTATATTAAAGAATTTAAATTTTAGTGCCATGAGGAATCATTGAAGGGTATCAAGAAAATAATGGCATATGTACTCAGTTCATTATTTTAGCTGGTGAGGGGCTTGTGTGGGGAACAAGGATGGAAGGAGAGTGAGTAGTCAGAAGGCCACAACAGGAGCTCTAAAGGAAGTAATAGTGTTGTAAGCAAAATTATAATGGTAGAGATGGAGAAAAGTGAACAGACTAAAGACCTTACGGTACTTTCAAAAGCCACTAGTGTCTGGCCTAAAGATTCAAATGTGCATTATTTCAAAGAATATTATGTTAAGGGTACCACATGCACAAAAAGCAATTTCAAGTAGTGCACTAAAAAACAAATCTTATAAATACTTCCTTTCTCTTAACTTTAATATTTTCTCTCAGGGATATGCTAAATTGGTTTTGTCTTTATTAAAACTTTCTGCTTAAGAAGACTTTACCATCATCTTAGAGACCCCTGAAAGTAAAAGTTTACATTGAAAAGCTCATATTCATCTCTAACTACATCAACTTTAACATCACCTTAATTAAATTGAGATTTCTTTATTTTTCTCCTGCTGTTTTAATGAGAATATATTCTACTCTCTGATATATAATAAAAATTATATGAATACAAATCCATTATAAAACCCTGGTTTTTGAAAGGAAAGATACACTTTGATATTATCAATTGTTTTAGAAAATAAAGCTTTTGTGAAGGGACGTGAAACAGCTATTTACATTCTTACCAGATGTAAGAGTATCAAATCAAAATGCTGTTTACATTATTTCAACAAAGAATAGCAATTGATTCTGTCAGGATCTAATTGAAATACCTACTACATGTCACAATATTCCTTTTCCCCTCCTACCAATTGGTGAAGCTAAAATAAATATCTGGCAAAATTCCAATTTTCCTATAGAACTCTTACAGCTTAACCCTTTAGTATTGATTCTCATGAACATTTCTTCTGTTTTGCCCTTTCTTATTATGAATATACATCAACACAAAAGACATATTCCATCAGTAGAGACCAGACCAACATCTCATGATATTTTCATGATAGTAGTGGTTACAATGACCCACCCATATGCTAAACACAGAAGGGTCAACATGTGTAGAAGCCATTTGGGAGTAGTGGTGGAAGGCAGAGAGCAAGTCTAGAATCAGACACACTTTGGTATTTTTGTGTCAGATTCGAGGTCCCAAAGCCAGGGTTGACTTAGGAAACTTCAGGAAGTCCCCAGAGGTTTAGGTCACAAGGAGATAAATTTAGGGATGTGAGTCAACTTCTTCATTGAACCACCACTTATTGCTCACATACACTTTGCTTCCCAATGGACCTTTTTAACATAAAAAGGACACAGTCCCTACCATCTAAAAAAATTACACATTAGCGAAAGATTTGGAAAAATAATAATTGAAATCCCAATGGAAGGATATGAGATAGGATACATTTTAGGATTCCATAGGAAATATGAATTCCAGCCAGGAGAAAGTATTTGGGAAAGGGGGATTATATTCAAAGGAAATGTCCAAGAAAGTACTGTCTCTAGAGTAGATAGGTGTTGGACAACTGATGAAGAACAAGAAAAGAACTGGGGCAAGGTGTAGTAGACACTGTTGGTTACAAATCCAATATTCTTTCCCATCTTATTCCTTCTTAACCGGACTCTAGTTTTGCTGAGACATCCAACATTCCCATACACAATCATATGCTTCAGGAGAAGCAAACCCTATCCCCAGATCCACAAGTGGTTCTAATTGGTCTAAGGTAGAGTTTCTCAACCATGGCATTACTGATATCTGGTACTGGATACTTCTTTGTTTTTGATTTTGAAGGGTGAATGAAGGAGAGAGGCTGTTGTAAAGGCTGTTCTGTACATTGTAAAATGTTTAGCAGCATGCTTGGCCTCCACCCACTAGGTGACAGTAGCACACCTCCCCCCACACACACTTGTGACAACCAAAATTATCTTCAGACATTGCTAAATGTCTGCTGGAGGGCAAAATCATCCCCTTGTTGAGAACCATAGGTCGAAGGATAATTCCAAAGATTCTGGAATGAGTATATGATCAAATTCTGACTTTGTGCTGATATTCACATTTTTGTGTTGGAACTTTGTCCTGGAAATGCTACAGCCATCTTGTTTCCAGCCTGAAGAAAAATGTAATGACCATAGATAATAGAGGGAAGGTAGAAAAGGTAGAAAAAAACCTGAGACCTTGATGACATTCATCAAATGAATTATTTGTTATGTGGAGCTCAATATGTGAAATAACATGTTTATTGTCTAAGGTAGTTTGTATTGAGATTTCTACAAATGGTAGCCTAGAAATCTTTAACTGGTACCAAGAGGAAGCAGCATGTGCACCATCCTGAGTGGGGTACATCCAGGGAGCTGCAAGTAATCCAGTATGGCGGAGTACAAAAATTGAAGTTGTGAAATGAAGAAAGTTGGAGTATATAACAGTGATTAGAGGTGACACTTGTTCGATGGTAAACAGTGATTGGGTGATACTGACGGTTTAAGCAGGTCAGAATTGGGTCTGTGAATGCCGGTTAGAGAATGAATGAGGAGAACAAGATTGAAGCCAGAGGCTAGAGTTGCGAGAAAGTCATAATAGCCCATGTGGGAACAGATGGTGGCATCTTTACTTCTGCTTCCCTAAAACAGTTTGCTTCTTAGTTTTTCTTCACAGCATTCAAAGCCAGAAAAGCAAATTTCCACTTTCTAGTTATCCTGTGACCATCCTCATGTCTGGCTTCTCATTTGAGGGACACATCACAGTTATCTGACACAACCATGGTGATAGACATAACCAACAAAGGCACTCCCATTTTTATACTTTCAAGTAAAATAGACTTTTACATAAAGAAATCTAACTTTGATCCTTACAAGCTTACCAATAGATTTGTTACAATAGTCCCCTAATCACACAATAAATATACCATCAAGATTTTCACAGAGCTAAAGTGACACACATATGTAACTATTGTGAATAGGGACCAAATGTAGTGAATGACCTCTGAACAACAGGTACAAACACTAGATTTTGTTCCAGATGCTTGAGCAAGCTGAGGTCTACCCACTAATTAAGTGGGATATTTTCCCCAATTAGTTATGGAGTCATACACAATCTCTAAATGGTTCAGAACAAAACAACTTCTTGTCAGAAAGTTAAAGTAGAACTATACAATTTCTACTTCCAAGATTTGGTTATGCAACTTTTAACAGTAAATTGTGAGGTAAAAGGACCCATACTAGATTAGGTCATTTGAAAAATGCTGTTTTATAGTTCTATTTATAGTTTAGCCTACCTAGCTCTAGTACTGTTTTACATGGCATACCTGTGCAGGCCCTTTTCCCTGCTGGAATTTGCTATCTTATTTTCTCTCTCTCATGACACTGACAATACTGGAATTCTATCAAAATAAGTCTTAGTGGTTTGGGAACCAATATCATTGCAGTAAAAAAAAAAAGAGAGAGAGAGAGAGAGAAAATAAAAAGAAAACAATTATATTTGGAAATGTTGAGTACATAACCTTTCTTTCTCCATACAATAATGAAACTGACCAATTTACCATGTTAAAGGGAAAGTCTATGATCCATGATCAATAACTCTTTGCTTTTTAAGTAGGGTTTTTTGTTTTTTGTTTTTAAAACTGTAGCTACTGTTTGCAGCCCTTTCCTAACAGCCTAATTGACTTGTCAGTTTGATTTTATATTTTTTTAAAAATTAAAGCTGCTACATTAACTGTTTTTTTAAATTCATTTTTAGTTGTCTGCTGAAAGAGGTAACTGATGTGCTCATGCCCATATCCCATGGGAATGGCTAGAAAGAATGTCCTTAAAGCTTTGGAGGTGGTTTTATCAGAGAAGGATACTCACATCAGAAGCAGTTATAAGGAATGTATGATGCTCCCATACATGTGCATATTATTTACAAGGATTTTAATCTTTCACCAATGAGCAGGTGATGGGTATGAGTAATGTTTCTAAATCCCTGTGTACCACAATGGAAACATGAATTATCTTTTTATTATACTGTCCCAGAAAGCAAAGGACTTCTTAGATCATCTGTTACATCCCTTGCAAAATTAGGATTAGTTCCAAGAGAATGTCTTCCAGGGATTTTTCAAAGTTTAGATTTCTTTGACAGTGAACATTTCTCCATTTTCCATAATGTCACACTACCTTTGGTTAAGTAGCATTTCTAAAAGTCATGTTTATTTGTATTTGATCATCTCTATCTTATTAGTTTTAGGTATTCATAAGTGGAACGCATACCCATTAATTTCTAAAGAACTAAAAGTATATTTTTATTTAGAAGACCTTAAACACAATTAATATAATTCAAACAAATTATTTACCAAAATCCCATACATAGTTATAAACTGTCTCTATATCTCCATCTTAAATGACACTAGCCAAACAATGGTATCATTTGTCATTCTTTGTGAGCAAATAATAATTTTGATGTAAACTGTAAATCAGGAGCACACTATCCCTCTAAAATGCTCATATCTTTGGACAGCAATTCTATTTCTAAGGAAGTAACACAAAGGAAGGATAAGCATAAATATATGAGGCTCCCTTGGGGGAAATTGGAAACAACCTAAATGTCTAGCAATGTGGGAATAATTAATTAAGCTCATTTTCCACTTAATAAAATCTTATGCAAGTTCTGGCTGTTTTTTGTTTTGCGTTTTTTTTATTGTTGTTGTTTGTTTGTTTTTCATACCAATAGCAAATCCTGGTGTATAGTATACACTCAAATAAATTGGTGGAATGAATGAATGATGCAGCCATGAGGACTATAATTCGGAACACTAAGTAATGAAATGGCAAAAATACTTCTGTTGCAAAATACAAAGTTTAGCGGAAAAGTAAATACAGAAATATATTCATAATTTTGCCACTATGAAAAAAATACTTGGGCAGATGGAAAATAATTAATTAATATACACTTGGTTAAAGGTTATTTTTGTTTACAAATTTTCTGTCAGATTTTTCTTCTCTAAAGAGAACCAAAACCAGGTGGGACTATGCCTTGTGCATTTGACCCCACATTGACAGCTTAGTCTGAGGGTCATCTCTTTCTCCTCTCCAAGTATGAATCTTTGCCCACTTGCCTGCCCCTTCCTCTATAGTTTTCCTTCCCCCTTTTCCCTTCTTATGTCCAACTATTCTGCCTCTCCTGGCATTTTCAATGACAAGAGCAAATCATTTTGATTATGCCAAGCAGAGGGGCTCTACCTGTAACTGGAATAGAACTCATACTATGGCTGTGGTTCCCAAGGAAGAGAAAAGTGTGATTTTACCTCTTGTAACATATCTCATTTCTGAACATAAGTCCACAGTGAAAAGCCCTGAAGCCAAAAGCATAATTTTTAAAAATTAAAAAGATGTTATAGAATGGTAGCTACTTATAGATTGGGACAATGAATAGCAATAGTTGTGAACATTTTAAAATATTTAAAAAGTCAGATGAGGATTAAATTGGTCCATAAAAATGGACACTAAATGTGGGGCAAGCTGGAAAATAAGTATTCAATTAATGACAAATATTCTTAGAAAGAAAACACATTTTTCCCTTCATCCGGGCCACATGAGTACTTCATTGGTATAGAATACTATCCCAGAAATAATGTGTTAAAATTATTCTATACTCTGGAAGCACACACAATTTAGCATAGAAACTATTTATGATGTGGAGGGAACAGTCTATGCTGAGAAGTGGAAAGGGCTGAGGGTGGAAATAAGACTGGTACTGGATGAGGACACTTGTGGTGATATAATCTCACAGCATATGTAATACTCTCGCAGTTTTAACACTTCCTTCTGTAGTTATATGTTTAGAATGGAAGCTTTATCAGAGTAGGAACCAGGCACCTCAGCACATAGCACATTGCCTGACATATTCTGAATTTCACCAACCCTAAGACTCCATGAAGAATAAATTGAGCCCTTATTTTAGGTACCCATAAGGGGAAAAAGTGCTGTTAAAGATAGAATTATTGCATGCCATCACATGTAAAACTAATCTCAGATTCATAAATGTTAAAATGTAGGGAAAAGGTGTCCCTTAAAATTGCACTATGGCAGTAGGAATCCCATAAATGTGTTAAACGAGCCACACACCATAAATGTCCTCATAGAAATTGTAGACTTCTGTTTTGCTTTGTTTTCTTTGGTGACTAGCAGCAAAGCTAAGGTATACAGGGTGCTCTATATACTCAAAGACCATTGGAATTATTCAAGTTTACAGGTGAGGAAAAAAAAGGTTTTTTTTACTCTAGATTACTAACTAGAGATTATTAGTAATCTCTAATACTCTATGAAACAATAGTACTATCAATTCTTAAATCCATTAGTTTAGCAGTAATTCTATTTAACTATCACTTGAATATTACCTTTCTCTACAGGCAGGTCCTTTGTAAAATCTTTTTATGAACATGAGACAGGATAGAATATTTCTACTAGTCCAGAAGTGGCCATAACTAAGTAATCATTTTGTAAAGAATGAATTTCCTTGGTATTCCTCCCTCTAAATACTCATTAAACTTAGCATCATCGCACTTATTCACATTTCATCTATGTTTCAAAACTCAGCCTTTAAAATTACTGTTTTGATTTATTATATAACTATAGTCTAATAGGTTTATCTCCATTATTTCCTCTGCTGACAGAACTGACCATAGCAATAAATTAAGCAGATGTGTTCCCTAAGCTGTCTGCAGTGATGTAAAGACTCTTGCCATGGGAAGACTCAGGCACAGCTGTGGGAAACCCAAGTTTCACCTAAATAAGTTTCACAAGCCTAAAACCACAGATTCCATTGAGATGAGACTTCAGCCTTTGGGTTTCATTTGGTGTATCATGTTCACATAGTTTTAAAATAAGTAGCCAACTCTGGGGAACTCACTTATAGATTGGGACAATGAATAGCAGTGTAGTAAGCTCTTTAGGACTTACTATTGCTCCATCTGTGGTTAATTCTACCTGAGAGGAAGAATTTACCTATAAAGCTATCTCCAGAGTAACATGGGACTAGGGGCAAGTCATTTCATGCTACCATACTGTTTTCAGCCAAGTGAAGATTGTTGAAATGAATATCAAGAGCGGTGTGAGGGCGCCTGGGTGGCTCAGTCGTTAAGCGTCTGCCTTCGGCTCAGGTCATGATCCCAGGGTCCTGGGATCGAGCCCGGCATTGGGCTCCCTGCTCCACAGGAGGCCTGCTTCTCCCTCTCTCTCTCCCCCTGCTTGTGTTCCCTCTCTCGCTGTGTCTCTCTCTGTCAAATAAATAGTATCTTTAAAAAAAAAAAAAAAAAAAAAAGAGCTGTGTGAGAGGAAGCATGCCAAATATAGAGTGGTTAGGAGATTGTGTCACTTGGATGACAGTGGAAGTGAAGAGAGGGATATTAAAGGGTGACACATTGTTTCTATACTCTTCTCTCATTCCCCTACACCCTCTTGAGATATCTGCATCCCTGCAATAAAGTATGGGGCTCCAGATTGTCACTTCACATGCCATTACCTGGAGTTTGTTCTTTTGCCCAATAAATATAATTCAGACTCGGCAGCTGCCTTAGTGACACTCCTTACGTACCTTCCAAAACATACTCCTCCACTGCTGGGATCTCTGAGCTTGTGCTTTTCTTTCCTTCCCCACTACCCTCCCTTTCCCTCCTATCCCACTTTCCTTTCTCTCTTCTTTCCTCCTCTCCCATACAAGTGCTCCGTTAGGTGCACTTGCTCGCTCGCGTGCTCTCAATTTCAAGTTTATTTTGTGCATTGACTGTTTCTAACAAGAAATATGCAACTTCTGTAAAAGAGAAAGGGGTGACAAATTCAATTTGGATGACAATTATAAGGTCCTCTTTAATAATCTGGAAAAGCTAGGATGCCTGAACTAAACATACTCGCAAATTAATCAATTTTGTCCTGTTCTATTCCATAATCAAATCTACTACTCTTTTATAATGTGATTTTCTGTAGAGATGGCCTGCTTTTAAATGTTTTTCCGACTACAAGATTATTTAACTATTCACTAATTCATGTGTTTATTTCCAAAATATGATAATCTGCATTTTTTTCTTATGGTGGGAGGTATGGATGTAATTTTTTTAGATTTGGTTCTCATATCTTGATTCTCTCACATAAACTTTTCAATCATTTTGTCAAATTACAAAAATAATCCCATTGAAAATTTACTTGGAAATACCTTAAATTTGGATATTAATTTAGTCAGGACTAGAATCTTAGTTTTATTGAAACTTCTCAACTAGGAATTTCTTCACCTTTTATAGTCTATAAAAGGTTGTTAGATACACTGTTTATTTCCAGATGCTTTTTGCTAAAATAGATGGGATACTTTTGTCACAGTATTTTATAATTGGTTGTTGACAATCTAGAGGAAAGCTATATAAAGAATCTACTATGGACTTATATTAGGCACTAGAGATGGAAGATGGAGAAGAATATGGCAGAAGAGGTGGAAGAGGAAGTGCTAGTTTAAGTTGCTCACTATTTAGATGGGTGAAACTGTCAAGTAAATCGGTAATAGCATCACAGTGTGATAAGGGATGAGACAGAGGGTAGGATGGTGAACTCCATCTGTCATGGCCAACCATCCACCCTCTTTGCCATCTACACAGATTTTTATTCCCTGAAATAATTCATCTAAATCATCCATATGATAAAATGGACTTATTCTAGCTGGTAAATACCATTTGTCTTGTCGTAGAGAGGCTAATTACTTGCCCAATATTACTTCATTGAATTACTATGAATCTACTCTGTGCCTGACATTTCAGTAGGCAATGGGTATACAATGGAGAATGAAATAAATACAATGCATTCATACAGTACAGGTATTCATATATGGTACATTTGGTCAGATGTAAAATACTGTTTTTGAAAACAACATTGCGTGGGTGTATGCACATGAGTGGTTACACACACACATACTACTATAAAGAAAATATCATATATAGAAACACCAAAATCATCTAAACTTCTTCAAAACCTAGAACTCTGTCCACATCCTCTTCCCCTAGAACCTGTAAATATATTACTTTGAATGGCAAAGGGGACTGGACAATGTGATTAAGTTATGACTTTGGGGACTAGGAAATTGCCCTGGATCTTATGTGTGGACCCAAGGTAATCATACAGGAGGGTCACAGCCAGACAGAAGGCAATATGATGGCAGAAGCAAAGGGGCAGAGTGATGCCCAGAAGGGATCACAAATCAAGGAAAGCAAGTGCCATCTAGAAACTTTAAAAGGCAAGGAAATGGAACCTCCCCGAGAGCCTCCAGAAGGAACACAGTCTTGTCAACCCATTTGAGACTTCAAACCTCCAAGACTGTAGGATAATTTGAATTGTTTTCAGCCACTAAATTTGTTACAGAGGCAACGGGAAATTAATATAGCTGGCAAATCCAAACTCTTCAGTGTAACATTCACAGCCTTCTTTCAAATGATCATAATGCAGCTCTCCCATGGCAGCCTACTTTGGCCCATCTAAAACAGCAATATCATCAGTGCCACCTTCTTCCTGCCTTCTGCATTTTTCTTCCTTTTCTCCAATTCTAGTGATAACCCATTTCCTTCTCCACACAATTCATGGCCAAAGCCTCCTTTAAGCTTAATCTCTAAATTCATTTTATTTCACCAGTTCAAATCTTCCTCATTACAAGGGTATCCAAACAGCACTTTAGCTTTTTTAATTCAATACCGTGCTTTATAATTTTTCTTAAATCATCTGGAGTATCCATGTGTTGCCCCATCAGATTATAACCTTCAGAGAAACAGGGGAGATATGTGCTTTTGATTTTTAATCATCCTGGCAGGGCTTCCCAACTTTCTCGCATTATGGCAAACACAGAAAATAATAGAGTTTATACAACACACTTGAGTAAGTGCATGTGACTGCTCCAGGACCTGCCCTTCTGAAGGCCAGGTCAAAACACGGAAGGTGGGAAACTTTCCTAGGTATTTAGTACCATGCTGCTCATTTAATTGGGGTTCAGGGCCTGTTTGCAAACTCTTCTTGTTAACCAAGGACAATAAAGCCAATCAAGTTTCTAAAAGCAGATATGCATAACTGTCTTTTAAAAAATAGAAATACATTATACTTTTATAGAACTGTGATATATAAAGTGTTTTTACAGACTACTTCATTTAACCATCACAACAACCCTGTGATAAGAAAGATAGGTTATTTTTATTTTTTTAAAAGATTTTACTTATTTATTTCACACAGAGAGAGAGAGCCAGCAAGAGAGGGAACACAAGCAGGGTGAGTGGGAGAGGGAGAAGCAGGCTTCCCGCTGAGCAGGGAGCCTGATGCGGGACTCGATCCCAGGACTCTGGGATCATGACCTGAGCCGAAGGCAGACGCTTAATGACTGAGCCACCCAGGCGCCCTTAGGTAGGCTATTTTTAAATGAAGAAGCTAAGACTTAGAGGGGCAGATTACTTACCAAAGCTATGAAATGACAGGACCAGGACTAGAAACTGGCACCCTCACTCCATGTACATGATTTTTTCCCTTATGATTATTTTAAATGCCCTCAAAGCTAATAATGATGTTTCTAAAACCCAGATTAAAATATAAGTGAGCTCATTCTTTAAGTTTCAAATAAAAACTTAAAATCTTATATTCTAAGATCTGGGCTTTTTTATTTCTAAGACTTATTTTCTGTTCTAACCAAACAGATTCTGTAAGATACTATTCTGTAAATAGTACCAGAAATTAACAAAATGCCATGTTTTATCATATTCATCACTTAGGAGAAAGACCCAAGTGGCCTCACACTATTAAACATAAAACTTTTAAGTTTTACAGTTAACTTGCTGAGGCAGCAAACTCTAGCCCCATTGGGGAAGTGTTACAAGGTATTTGAAGATAAGAGAATGACTCAAATAGAAAAACCAGATGCATTATGAAAAATGCTTAGGGGTCTGCATGGCTAGAGGATAAAAAAGACATATACTTCTCTGCCCTTGAGGAATATGAACAGCTAAATTCTTTTATTCTTGTATCACCTATTGAAGTCAGCAAGTTCCTCCAGGAGGAATCAATAAGACAGCTGCATACTTAGAATGCATAGCAGTAAGCTATCTATTATTCCTGTTTTCAGACATAAAAAAAAATGTAATTTGTTCATCGGGGGGGCGCATGGTGGTAATATGGTTACACCATAAGCAACACGCAAGCCTACTTAAAATGATAGCATTATCATTTTGGGTCCTCCCCAGGATCCAGAAAAAGTTTTTTATTTCTCTGTCCATGCAGTTTTTAAATTCTCTGTCACTTAATGATTGTTAATTTAATGTGAGAATTCTTTTAAACGAATGATTTGCCAGGAAGCATATGTGCATAAAAGTTAGCTGTGTTCCAAATACTAGAAAGTTTCATTTTCAGTATTCTTCTTTTGCTCATTCCAACAAGTCTCACTGAAGCAGTTTCTGTATCCTTTTTATTTCGTGCTTGTTTTTGTAAGTGGTTATTTTAAAATGGAAATGGCTTGACGGAGCAATAGGAAGAACATAACGCCATTAGTACGGACCCTGGAGGTAAACATCTAGCTGTGTCTCTTATTAGTTATGTGACATTCGGCAAGTTATTTAGCTACTCTTAAATCTCAGATTCTCATCTGTAAAATGGGTGATTAAAAAAGAAAAATGTACCCAACAGGGTTCGTGGTGAGTTTCTAAATCAAAGTGCTCAGCACAGTATCTAGCACCCCTCCATCTCCCTCAGTCAGCGTTTCTCCCAGTCAATGTCAGAAAACACTTCCATCTCCTCACATGTTCCAAACCAGTACAAAACCTTAGTGTTTCCAGATATAAAAACTACATTTTTGGCCCAGAGATTCAGTTGCATTAAAAAATTATTGTTAGATGAGCAGCAGTTTATTGGAATTTTACATTTTTCTTAATTTTACATTTTTTAAATAGTAGTAATTAAAAGTCATGCATAAAAATAAGAATCTTGGGTTTCATTTATTAACATAGAGCAAAATGTATTTTTGTGCTTTCACTTACTCAGTGGTAAAGTAGAATAAAATGTTGTGTATGGTAATACCTAGTTACAAAGAAATATCTAGATAATAATATTCATATACAGCATGCATTTTTTATTCCTTTCTTCTAAAACTGAATCATTAATCTTTAAAATAAGACAATAGGATTCAAAAATATCAACAAAAAAATAGCCCTTATTTATAAAGGATTTTTCATGAGTCAGGCAGTATGTATTATTTAATCCTCACAAAGCTCCTATGAAATGGTTACCACTGGGGCACCTGGGTGGTTCAGACGGTTAAGCGTCTGCCTTCAGCTCAGGTCATGATCCCAGGGGCCTGGGATCGAGTCCTGCATCAGGCTCCCTGCTCAACAGGGAGTCTGCTTCTCTCCCTGACCCTCCCCTCTCTCGTGCTTTCTCTCTCTCACTCTTTCTCAAATAAATAAAATCTTAAAAAAAAGAAGAAGAAATGGTTACTATTATCTTTCTCTGTAGATGGAAAGAGATAACTCACTGGACATCTCACACTTCAGAAGTGGCCTAGCCCATCCCTTCCACCGCCACCACTCCAGCAACCCTCAGTTTGTTTCCTGAGATTAAGAATTCCTCATATCAGTGAATAGTGTAAGACTGTTGAATCACAGACCTGTACCTCTGAAACAAATACATTATATGTTACAAAAAAAAAAAAGAAGATAGCAAGAAGGGAAGAATGAAGGGGGGAAAATCAGAGGGGAGACGAACCATGAGAGACTATGGACTCTGAGAAACAAACTGAGGGTTCTAAAGGGGAGGGGGGTGCGGGGATGGGTTAGCCTGGTGATGGGTATTAAAGAGGGCACATACTGCATGGAGCACTGGGTGTTATATGCAAACAATGAATCATGGAACACTACATCAAAAACTAAGGATGTAATGTATGATGATTAACATAACATAAAAAAAAAAGTTAAAAAGAAGTGGCCTAGCCCAAATCTGAACCCTGTTCTAACTGCAAAGCATTAATTCCTCAAGCTCTATTGCAACCTTGTCTCTTATATCAAATGTGATTCTAAAGCTGAAGATGAAGATCATTCAAAGTAATAAAGAACAGTAGGGAGAAAATTAAAAAGCACACTCAACTCTATTCTGGCTCCCGTGACAACCTTCTCATGAAGGTCGTAGTGGAGTCAGAAACCCAGTTCTGCCTCCTGTCATCACTGTGACCCTGAGCAAATCACTCCAGCTCTTTGAGCATCAATTTTCTGGTGAGTCAAATGAGAACAGTGACTTCCTTGTGTAAAGCTGAGACGAAGACTAGAAGAAGCTGTGTAGAGCCTGGCACATGATAGGTGTTCAATAAACAGGAGCTATTATAATTAGCATTACAGTCCCTGGCTCAAAGAGCTTTTGTGGCTTCAGCCTATTTTATATCTATATCTAATTCTGGAGAATACTCCAACATTTGGTAGAATTGGCCCAAAACTTTTAAATTTTTATAAGGAGACCAAAAATTTTATGAACATATATCTCTTAAGATATGTACTTAATGACATCTAGTTATAGTAATATTTATAAGTATTATTCCAGGTTAATACTATAGGCAAGAAAAATTTCTAACAGCATTTTGAGAAAACAGTGTAGTTCTTATGGGACAACCAACAAAGGCACATAGACATATGGGGGGGGGCAGTTATTTTCCAACCAGTTGGCAGATTCCTCCATTCTGTTTCCTGCCATCATCAAGAACAAAAGCTACATTTCTAGAATGGTATTGAAGCAGAAAAACTGCAACTGGATATAAGGCAACAGTCTTGAGCTAGGAGAAAGCAATGTAAAGAGAATAGTAAAATGAGAACTAAAAGTGAAGTCAACAAAACAAAACACACCTGCTTATAATACAAAGCTGGAACCAGCTAATATAAACACATTTTTAAGATGTGGTGAAAGTCTATCTTCAATGTTTTTTTTTTTTTCTTTAAAGATCTTATTTATTTATTTGACAGAGACACAGCGAGAGAGGGAACACAAGCAGGGGGAGTGGGAGAGGGAGAAGCAGACTTCCCACGGAGCAGGGACCCTGATCTGGGGCTTGATCCCAGGACCCCAGGATCATGACCTGAGACAAAGGCAGACGCTTAATGACTGAGCCCCTCTCTTCAAAGTTTTAAACCTGGAAAGTGAATCACCTATGAGGGCCCATGATGTTTGAGACTCAGGCCACCCTCACTAGCTGTTTTCAAAACATATAGAGCTGAAACAGTAAAAAGTGATGATCTTCCTATTCCTCATCCTTTTTGGATCTTCCCCTTCCCATTCATACCTAACGATAAATACAGAAATGATTTGTAAAGTGTATCTTGTATGAATATACATGCCTATATATTTACTAATTCAAAAGCAAATAAGCACTTTGGAAAAATATCTATCACCCTAATACACTCATATAAAGATTTTTAACAACTAGAAATAGAGCTTTTAAAATAATCATCCAAATAAATATTTTTAAAACTATGACAAATCAACCAGAAAATCTACTTTCTAAAGTTTAGTAAATAAACATATGGTCTTTTTCCTATAGCAAAAATATCTGGTGTGTGAAATTTATTTATATTAAAATCTTTAAGTGATTTCTTGTTTACTTTTTAAGTTTATTTTCTTGAAATTGGATCCAATAGGAGTTTCCTCCGGCTGCCATTAGAGGGCATAAAAGAATAATTGTGGAGACCAAAATCATATAGCCCCCAAAATTAAACCTGAAAAAAAAAAGAGCTACCGCTTAATTTTGGTTTCAAAAGAGGGATTTACAAAATAAAATGAATAGAAATAGTTTACATGTAAGGATCTTTGATGAAAGCAGCCATCTATAAAGAAATTAAGGTGCTAATAGTTATTTTATGTATAAAAGACAGAAGCAAATAACTAAAGTTTTAAGTTTAGTTTGATAATCTTAAAATTAGTCCTTATCCATTAGCAGTCCTCAGGGTACAGGGTCAAAAAATGAGAGAGAAAAAAAGAGGGGGTGGTCAGGAAGGGAGAAAGAAGCACAGAGAGAATGAGAAGTAAAATCTGATCTAAAATTTTGATTCATGACATGTTAAAAAAAAAAAGTATGACAGGAAAAAAATCAGGGATATATAACTCTTTGAAAAGCAGAGGATCAATTTTATGGCTTCAAGGTCTGCCCTCACCTAACTGGCCTTTCTCTGGTTTACCTACACAACTTCCTTCTTACCTAAGGGCATGACAACAAAAATTCAAAAGAAAAATGGATCTCAGACATAGGGAAATATACCAAATCCTCCTATTCTTTACATCACTTGATATTTTAAAGGATTTTAAATGTATACTCCATTTATAAATGCCATCCTTAAAACTTGCAAGATAAATAGAGCCATATCCAATTAAGAGCCCAACTTCCCCCCCCCCCCCCCCCCAAATAAATGTTCATGAAGCTGGTACCAACCTAGTCAATGTATTTTTAACTCAAGGGAAAAAAATTTATAGCTTATACTTCAGATCAATATAAAGCCCTCTTTTATACTGACTGTCTCCTTTGTAGCAATCACTTACCTTTACTGAGTTGCTGGATAAATTTATGACATCAATCCCTTTCTTTAATTTACAAAATAGTAAAATCCCAAGATCACCTTCAAACAGAAGGAACACAGCCTCAATATGTTTCTATCACACTATGAAGACTGTTAAGACTCCCTATAGGGCACTTTGACTTAAATCCTATAAATTTCCTGCTTAAATTTTCAAACAGGGGAAACCAGGGATACATATGAGAACATAAACCCACCTTTTGGTGATGGTTCTGTGCTAGTCTATATTGCTAAAGGGTATATAAAAAGGGCCATAAAGGAATTGGAATTATGGTGAACAGGATCTCAGACTCCACATTCTATTTGTAAACACAAACTTCTGTAAAGTGCACAGAGACAGATGAGGAAAAATATTTTTCAACTCTATGGAATGGGAGGGAGGCACCATTTACCCCATAAAACCCATTCTGACTGACCAAAAAATCAATAGGACAGTTCCACAGATATAAATGAAATAGGTAGCAAACTCAGTGTCTACATATGTTAAACACACATTTCATTACTTATTTTCATTGCTTATTTTAATTCATTATTTAATGTCACTTTCATTTCCTACTTCATTTAATATGTGGACAAAACTCATATAAAAACAAAACCCCTAACGTTTGTAATTTCTCCTTTGTCTCCATCAAATTCCATCATTAAAAAATTTAAGATATATTTGTGTTGATATTTCCTGTCTTTAAGAAGTTCAGAATCAGGACTATGTAGCTAAGAAAAGTTGGGGGTTTCCTTTATCTGGATTGGAAAAAAAAAATTTAAAAACATGGCTTCTTTTCTGATTATTCAAGTACAACCTCACCTTAAAGCCGCCAAATCCCTGTGCTCTTTTTTCTCATAGCTATTGTCATCAAGTTTTGAAATTGTATTTTTACTAATTTGTCTCCTCTGCAAGACTATAAGTTATTTAATGGTAGAAACTATATTATAAGACTAGAAGCTGGTACAAGAAAGGCCCTTGATATATGTTGGTGTATAAATGGGATTGGGGAAAGTCTCAACACCAAATAAAAATACCTTTAAGTCTATAATTTATTACCATATTTCTTTGTTCTATTTGACAAAATTTTTGAGCATCTTTTATGTACCAGAAACTGTTATAGGCAGTGGGAACACAGCAATAAATAAGATGATTAAAAATGTTCCCTCCCCACCCCAAAGAGCTTACCTTTTTTTTTTTTTAATTTTTTTTTTTTTAAGATTTTATTTATTTACTTAACAGAGAGAGAGACAGCGAGAGAGGAAACACAAGAAGGGGGAGTGGGAGAAGGAGAAACAGGCTCTCTGCGGAGCAGGGAGCCCGATGCAGGACTCGATCCCAGGACACTGGGATCATGACCTGAGCCGAAGGCAGACACTTAACGACTGAGCCACCCAGGCGCCCCAAAGAGCTTACCTTCTTTGGAGGTAGCCAGTAAGAAAAAAAGCACTTGAAAATAAACAAGAATAGAATGATAAGTACCAGAAATACAAAAGGAAACTAGCATACATAGGAATAGTCAGGAGCTCCTACCTACCTACACACACACACACACACACACACACACACACACAAACACACAACAAAACTTTTTGAAGTACAGGAGAAAGTTAGAAAGATAAAACTAACCTACAGTTTTATAACAGTGTGATGAAAGACCTAAATTAATATTATGTGCTGTCTTGACATCTGAAACTAGGAGAGTCTTGATTGGCCTAACCTCAAGTGCTTCTCTGCACTCTTCTCCTGTGTATAATGCCTCCTAGATGAACAATCCTCCTTATCAACTGGACCAAAAATGCAGTTCCCGCTCATCCCTAAATAGTGGGTGTCAGTTCCCTGCCAGCCCTCAGAATTACTCAAAGTAGCCAATCATAGCTTCCCACAGGAACCAGGGATCACCTCACCCTCTTAACACTACAAAGCCTGCCTCCCACAGCTTCTGCTTGTCCACTTTGCTCCTGAGTGGACCACCATGTAGCCATGGGTGGTGTATGATGTCCTCCTCCCTCGGGCTATGTGTTTACGTGACCAATAAACTGTGGTAAATTTCATCTGTCTTATGTTGAATGTAGTGTGTTTGGCCATCCCCATAACCATAGGGTGGGAATCCTTCCTCACCAATAGTGTGAATAGGAGACAATCAAAACAAAGTTTCTACATTTCCAGCTCAAAGTCACATTGAGAAAGACAGGTGCATTTCCATGCAAAGAATAGTAGCTTTGGACTCAGAAATCTGAGACAAATCTTCACTTTCTTTAAGCCTCACTTAGTTTCCTGAATCAATAAAATGAAGATGGTCTTAATACTTTTAAGTTTATTTCAAGTAAAATAGTGTTTGAAAAGTTTGGGGGCACACTGTAGAACCACAAAACATATTTGCCTTTCTTACACAATGCCTTTAGTGGCTTAGTGTGTTCTGGATACACACAGGTCCTCCCATCTCCCTGACACAGCTCAAATGGCTTCCTATGATTAGGCCTCTGTAGGCACCTTTCCCCTTTCACCCTTAATTTCTTCTTCCCATCTAAAACCACCCTAGCTTTTGCCAGGATGAGGTATTCTTTCAATTGTATTAACAGCCGTAACACCACAGTAGACATTTGATACTCCTAGCATCTACTGCTGTTTTTTCCTGTGAGTTCATGTTGTCTCCCCAACCAAGAGTAAATTCCTTAACCGCTTTGCATCTACAAGGTCTTGCACATAAGTAAATAATAAATGTTTGTAAATAAAGTCACTAAACATTCCTCTTACCTCTCTCCCCCTTTTTGCTTATTCTGGAATAAAAGCCCTGGTGAGAAACTGGTTTGATTTTGCATCAACACAAAGGTTAAATATACAATAAGGACATGTTGCACAGTGGAAATAGATCTTAAAAGATCCTGAAGTATTAACATGAGGATTAAATATATTGAAGGTTCATTTTTATTGTTATACTTTGGACTCTTAAGGTATTTGTATTTGAATAGAAAATTCAAGTTATACAAGTGACTAGCAAAATACATTAAAAACCATTATTTACTCTTTGTAGGCAGGTTCTCAACCATCAGATCTTCAGGTTTTTGCAGTATCTAAAGACAGGAAGCTTTACAGCTCCACCAGGTACCGCATAGCCCTATAGCAAAATGATCAACTCTTTACACTGGTGATTGACTGGATGGATTAAACAGACTTCCTAAAATGCCTCCAAAGCTATCAGTAAAATAAATGAATGAATGAATCAATCAATCAATCCTATCAATGATGAGCACACTGTCAACTATTCAGCCCTCTTTATAAAACCTTTTACTTATAATTTATTCCACAAAATAAAATGTCTAACCTATAACTGAAATTGTATACCTATTTTTAAACACGTGTATGTGAACCCATTTTAGATACTGAATATATCTAAGCAGCTAAAAAAAAAAATGCCTTTAGATCATCAAAAAGGCAACTGGCTAGCCTGTAGGCATATTCCAGTTGGATGTCATAATGTTTTAAATATTTGAATCTTAATGCTTTCAAAGAGAGCAAATACTCTCACATATCCTAAGAACTTGTTAGTCCCTCCTGTCTTGCACCTGGCTTGTTTCCAGTCTCTGTGTACATCAAGCTGTCTCACCCATAGCGTTTTTGAGTCCATAGAAACATCATTAGGAGGCAGACAGGTGCTAGAAAAAGAAAGTCAGATATCCTGGTTGCTAATCATGCCTCTAAGTACCTCTGTGACCTTGGAGAAGTCACCTTATTTTCTGGAACTCAGTAATGACAACTTGAAAAAGAGGCTCAGCCAATTGCTGACGTCACATCCACTCTAAGTCCATACTACATTCCCTATCCTTTATTTGTGGTAACCACAACTTGTTTATCACAAAAACCAAAAAAAAAAAAAAAAAAGAAAGAAAGAAAGAAATTAGGCATTTAAACACTAATTAATCATCATTTACATTGCATTTTTATACGTCTTTGATAATGTCTGTTCATCAGAAAGGTGTTGACGTATCTCCCAATAACTTTTTTATTATATTTTAATCATTTAAAAATCTATCACCAAAATTTTTGAAATTATTGTAGTAGTTAAAATTTCCTTTTATCACTCATTCATTTACCATTTGGCAGTATTTCCTTTTAAAAGGAAACTACTGGGGTTTTCTTTTTAAAAAAGTTATACGCAAACAATGAATCATGAAACACTACATCAAAAACTAATGATGTAATGTATGGTGATTAACATAACATAATTAAATTTTAAAAAGTAAAAAAAAAGATAAAAAATAACTCAAAGATAAAAAAAAAGATATCAAGGGGCACGTGGGTGGCTCAATCAGTTAAGCATCCAACTCTTGATTTCAGCCCAGGTTATGATCTCAAAGTCGCTGTGACATCGAGCTCCAAGTCAGATTCCATGCTAATGGAACCTGCTTGGGACTCTCTCTCCCTCTCCCTCTGCCCCCTTCCCTGCTCACATGCAAGTGTGCGCGCGCTCTCTCAAAAAAAAAAAAAAAAAAAAAAAAAGATCAATAATGTGCCATGTTTTAATATTATGGGTGAAATTGTAATGTGACTTTGACTTCCACGGTATACATTTTATGGGTTTCTTTTTTTTTCCAGTGCTAAAAGCCTTTAAATGAGAATATTAGGCTTGCTTTCAAGTTTTTACAACAATTTTTAAAGTTTTTTTTAACTTGTTTTTAAATTTTTGAGCTTTCTAAGAGCAGTTACAGAGTCCTAGTGGCATCCTTAGCATCAGTTTGTATAGTGAGGACTTTTCTGCAAGTGCTCAGTGAATGCCAAGTCACAATAATAGAACACATTGTTGGAAGGTAGCAGATAAATCACGGGGAAAGACAGGCTTGGAACACCTCCTGAAAAGACCACTGATATACTTTTCTATATTCTTTCTTAGGCCCTTTTTTATTATTCAAAATCAATTTCTGCAGTAAATCTAAGTATATTATAATTCCAGCCACTCTCTACTTGATAAATAGGTTTAAAATTTTCAGATTAAAAGTTATTTTATATTCCTAATTTAAAGATATAGCTAAGATTCTAAAAAGAACTTCAAGATATATTTATGTTAAAATGTATAATATTCTGACAATTTCAAACACAATTTATTTTATTTTTTTAAAGATTTTATTTATTTATTTGACAGAGAGAGACACAGCAGAGAGAGGGAACACCAGCAGGGGGAGTGGGAGAGGGAGAAGCAGACTCCCCATGGAGCAGGGAGCCCGATGTGGGGCTCAATCCCAGGACCCTGGGATCATGACCTGAGCTGAAGGCAGACACTTAACGACTGGGCCAGGTGCCCCAAACACAATTTTATTTTAAATTCAGAACATAAAATTCAACATGAAAATACTGAAGATCTCGATTGTATATAACAGTCATTGGAGACATAATTGTCAACCTGATCTTAATTAGATTTTATGATAAAAAACAATCTATATTAGAAAACAATCTTTATGCTCAACATCACTCAGCATCAAGGAAATACAAATCAAAACCTCAATGAGATACCACCTCACACCTGTCAGAATGGCTAAAATTAACAAGTCAGGAAATGACAGATGTTGGTGAGGATGCGGAGAAAGGGGAACCCTCCTACACTGTTGGTGGGAATGCAAGCTGATGCAGCCACTCTGGAAAACAGTATGGAGGTTCCTCAGAAAGTTAAAAATATAGCAACTCTACAACCCAACAATTGCACTAGTGGGTATTTACCCCAAGGATACAAATGCAGTGATCCAAAGGGGCACATGCACCCCAGTGTTTATAGCAGCAATGTCCACAATAGCCAAACTATGGAAAGAGCCTAGATGTCCATCAACAGATGAATGGATAAAAAGATGTGGTATATATATATACAATGAAATATTGTGCAGCCATCAAAAAAAATGAAATCTTGCCATTTGCAATGACATGGATGGAACTAGAGGGTATTAAGCTAAGTGAAATAAGTCAATCAGAGAAAGACAATATTATATGATCTCACTGATAATGAGGAATTTGAGAAACAAGACAGAGGACCATAGGGGAAAGGAGGGAAAAATGAAACAAGACCAAACCAGAGAGGGAGACAAACCATAAGAGACTCTTAATCTCAGGAAACAAACTGAGGGTTGCTGGAGTAGAGGGCAGTGGGAGGGATGGAATGGCTGGGTGAAGGACTTTGGGGAGGGTATGTGCTATGGTGAGTGTTGTGAATTGTGTAAGACTGATGAATCACAGACCTGTACCCCTGAAACAAATAATATATGTTAATAAAAATAAAATAAATAAAATTTTTAAAAAGTTAAAAAAAAAAAAAAAAGAAATGATTCATGAAAATCTCCCCAGTAGGTCAGGGAAGAGACAAGAATTTCTGGTTGTTGTTGTTTCTGATAAGCTTATTTCTGGTTGGACTCTGGGGAAGAATAAATAGTTTTCTGTGAAAAAAAAAAAAAGAAAACAATCTTTATATAATATTAAATTTATATTTTATGATGAAAAACAATTTTATATTTATTTTTATATTTATATTTATAAACTCTTCACCTCTATAGAAGAGAGTTGGTTACAACTGTTATGCAGAACTCTTATGATGGGAAGGCTTCTAGATAATTGTAATTGTAATGACACATGTAAAAATCCTGTTACTTCCCTTTGTTTCTCTTTATTTTGTGACTTTATTTTGTGACTTATACAACCAAGTCATGTTAAAGTATTAAAATATGTTGAAATGCAAATATTTAGGAAACTCCATCATTTCAGGGGAATAAAGGTATTCTAATAGTGTTTTTCTTCAATGATAATTCTATTATTTATCAACTAATAGGAATCTTTCTTTCATAAATTAAACAAAAGCTACTCATTGTGCTATACAAAAAATTTTATTTCATGATTATCTTGTTTAACACCTGCTGATCACAATAACAGAATTCACTTCTAATTAATTTATTTCACCATCCAGTGCTCAGTAAAGCATACAACAGGTGCCAATCCAATATTTATTTGGGAAACAGACCCCATGGTGATGACATTCTAAAAGAAATGCTTACTACAGGATTATAAAAAGACCTCCTTCAACACGTTGAAGGAACAGAAGAGTGAGAAGACCAAAGATCTGGGAAGATAGCAAAACTTGCTTTGAGCTAAAATATAAAATAACTCTAAAAGAACAACAACTGGGGCACCTGGGTGGCTCAGTCAATTTAGCATCCAGCTCTTGATCTTGGTTTAGGGTTGAGGGATCAAGCCCCACATCAGGCTCCACACTCAGCATGGAGTCTGGTTGAGATTCTCTCTCTCCCTCCCAAAGGTTCCTCCTAAAACAATATATGTCAAAGGCAAAAGTAATTATGGGTTATTCCAATTCTGTCATATATTGTATCCTTGACAAAGAAGATTCTCAGTTTGGAGTAAGGAAGTGAAATATAAAGGAAGTTATGTTTAAAAAATCTATAGTCCTGAATTTGAATAGGAAATGCCAATATGAATTCGTCATATGTAGTACTGTATGGTGTGTGGGGGGGGGGGGTAGGGAGAGGAAAAGAGAGAGAGAGAGAGAGATCCTATCTCTCTCCACTGAAGAAGTCCAGAAACAATGACTAAACAAGTTTCCCTAGTGCCCAGATAATAATAGTGGTAAAATATTATTTACCATTAAGAGAAACTAGTACTTCTTGGAGAAAGAGGCCATTCCAGGTTTGGGGAAAAAGATGAACCAGAAGGAACACTGTTACACTGAATGACAAAGAAATAATCAAAGACTATTGTGAAGGGAACTCAGGTGCCAGTTTCAAGAGGCTCCCACTTGCCTATTTGAGCTTCAAAAAAAAAAAAATTTCAATTAAAGTAAAAATGTTTTAATCTATGAGTTTATAATGAGATTTTAAAAATACTAATAGGTAGGGGTGCCTGGGTGGTGCAGTCAGTTAAGCATTGGACTCTTGGTTTAGGCTCAGGTGATGATCTCAAGATTGTGAGATCAAGCCCAGCATCAGGCTCAACACTCAGCATGGAGTCTGCTTAAGACTCCCCCCCTCTCCCTCTGCCCCTTCCCCCCCACCCAACTCTTTCAAATAAATGAATGAATGAATATTAATTTATTAATTAAATCTTTTAAAAATACTAATAGGTAATCTGAGAGTAATAGGAAATCAACTCATCTTGAAAACTGGTAACTAAAGGGAAAGAATCAAGCATTTATCTGGACTTTCTTGTATGAACTGTTTTCTCAGTAGCCAGATAAGGGACATCTCTATTTTGATCCACCTAATATTTGAAAGAGAAATCCTAGAACTAGACTATCACTGTTTGCAACTCCCAATGAATTAATAGACCTAAGCACTGAGCATCAACAGCAGCTAACATCAGAAAAAGAGAAAAATAGCATTCTGTTCCTCCTCATGAATAAAGCGTTTAAACCTGAGTCTGATCAAACCTCTGAATCCAGCTACCACGTTTCATGAAAGATGGAGGACAGAATGAAGTGGTTCAAAATGAGCCTCCCCCAAACGTGCCACTTTGGCATATGCATTACTTTGAGCTAAAGTCAATAAAGGCCCAAAGACTTAGAGGTTTCACCTGCCCCTTAACTGACTAAAAGAATGTAGTTAAAGGGTCTGGCCTAGGGAGAGAACTATCACCAGAAAGAACTACAAAAAGTATGGGATAGGTGAGATAAACTGGAGGCGGAAGCTGACAGGGCCTGGAGATCAAATTCCTTCCTGTGTCCCATTGTCTTTTGACAGCATTGAAAATGTTTACCAAACATTTATCCTTCCCATCTTCCTGTAAATTATCTTCCTCCCCTTTGGAGTCTCAGATCCCTACCCCCTTTTCCTTAACTCAGGGTGGCATTTAAGCCTCAAAAGCTTGACTGCCTGTGGGTACCATTTATTTTTCTCCTGCTAGTCTGGCTTATGTCAATTTAATTAATAAATCATCCAAAAGAACCTAAAAGGGAAGAAGGGAAAAGTTTTCCTTTCCTACACGGAGCATTTTTGAATTGTTAGTCAATGTTCCCCCAGGATCTTCAACACATGAATTGGAAAGAACGAACAAATGAATGAAAGGACAAAAAGAAAAAATAAAAGGACGAAGGAAGAAACTGTAGATTAAGAGAGACTTTATTTAAAAAAAACCAATTTTTTAGTTGGGCAAGATTAAACTATAGACTCAGGGATGAACACTTCAGTGATAAAACTATAAGATGTGATAACTATACAAGTCAAAATAGTAGTTGCTTTCAGGAGAGGGAGAGAATTATGCTGGGAGTTGCAATGGAGGAGCTCCTGAGGTTGGGAGGAAAGCTCTATTTCTTGACCTGAGTGGTAGGGTAGTTAAGGTGATATGGCCTTAAGAGAATCTATGAAGCCATACATTTGTGTGTTTTTCTGTATCTGTGTTTTATTTATAACAAAAAGAGTTAAAGAAAATTTTTGTGGAATAATAGAAAGTTTATAGTTTGATATGGTACTAAAAAAATAAGAATTTTATTTCTCAGAGGAAGCAAATAATTCATCATGATATAATAGATAAAATGAAGTTCAAAATTTTTTTTAAAGATTATTATTTTAAAGAGAGCAAGCGAGTGGGGGGAGGAACAGAGGGAAAGGGACAGAATCGCAAGCAGGCTCCCTGCTCAGCACCCAACCCAACACAGGGCTCGATCTCATGACCCTGAGATCATGACCTGAGCCAAAATCAAGAGTCAGACGCTCAACTGAGCCACTCAGGTACCCCGAAGTTCAAAATTCTTATTTGCCTTTGAAATTATGTAGAAATTATCTATAAAATAAAGTGGTGTCTACAAAATCTAATGTTGCTATAGAGACTGGTCTGTCATAATCATTTAACAAGAATGTTGTGCTCTTTACCTACTTGAGAGCTCTTTTTGAATTATATGAGGTTGTCAATACTTTTTAGTACTTAGTGAACTAAATGATCAGTCTGCAAATGGAATATGGGCCATTTAAAATATCTTAATAATTTTATATGATTTAAGGCAGGAAAGCACATTAACAGTTGAAAAGGAAAATGCATAGGTTAATATATAAGAACCTTCCTTTGCTTGAGTTAAACATTTTTTAAAACATTTTTTAAGTCACATATTGGAGCAGGATGCCTGGGTGGCTCAGTTGGTTAAGCATCTGCCTTCAGCTCAGGTCATGATCCCAGGGTCCTGGGATGGAGTCCCGCGTTGGGTTCCTTGCTCAGCGGGAAGCCTGCTTCTCTCTCTGCCCCTCCCCCATGCCCACTTATTCTCTCTCCCTCTCTCTAACAAATAAATAAATAAAATATTTTTTTAAAAAGTCACATATTGGAACATCTCTAACTAAAATAAAGGTAAAATTTAGCTTCTAAACTAACCTGTGAGAATCAGAGAATAATAGGCAATACCTATTCTCTGTTGTTGTAAATACTGGTAAAAAAATTTTTAAGTGATACTTGTTTAACTTAGAACAGTTAAATCACAGTTTTTGAAATAGTGTAAATTATTTGAAGCATAATAGACCTTGAAAATAAATATCATATTGTTCAAATTTAACAAATGTTAACACCTGCAACAAAATGGCATATTGCACTTCTAGGCCATTTAAAGAGAATAAATACCAGTTTTCTGAACTTGTCTAATTATTTTAAGCTTTCTATTGATATAAACTAAATAGGCAAAGTGTTTCATTTTAAAAGTACAATCATGCTAGCGTTTGGCAAGCACATATGAAGAAAATAGAGCTTACACTACAGATAAAACAGACAACTTTAAACCCTCAGGTTTTTCTAGCTAAAAGACTCAATGGGGAAAAATTAAAACATAAAAGACAGAAGCTTATTTAAAACAAATTATAATCACATAAGATTTATACAGCTTAAAGCATTATTGGTTTGCTTTATACCCCAATGTTTATAATATATGTGACAATATATGTAATTTATGGTATGTAATTTGTATATTATGTACACATAAATAAATTTGGGATACTGCTTTGAGAATTGTAAGGTGATTCTGTAATCTTTTCTGGGGCCAATGACATTTACATTCTAGGACTTTAATAATTTAAGTTTAAAGGGAATCATTAGTTATTTCACTTATCATCCAAACTATCATTTCTAGACTATTGACCTCACACTTTTTGCAAAGACTTTGTGGTGTTCAGTTTTCTCACCATCTCTACATACTTCCAGATATCCTCACCTTATCTATTTATCTAATGCTCTTTAATGATTTTTGTCCTTTTCCTGCTTAAGAACCTAAATCCTTGAATTTATATTTCAAAGCTTTTTACTCATTCTTTCACACATGCATTCAACAAACATCCTAGTATTTCAGAGAGAGTCCAAGCACTGAAATAGAGATACAAAAATTAGACATAGGCCTTATTTAAATGGCCAAAAGGGGTACCTGGGTGGCGCAGTTAGTTAAGCTTCTGACTCTTGGTTTTGGCTCAGGTCATGATCTAAGAGTCCTGGGATCAAGCCCTGTGTTGGGCTCTGAGCTCAGTGAGAGTCTACCTGAGGATTCTTTCTCTCCTCCCCCTTTGCCCCTTTCCCCACTTGTGTGTGTGCTCTCTCTCTCTCTCTAAAATACATAAATAAATCCTTTAAAAAAATTAGACGTAGGCCTTATTTAAATGACAAAAAAGGGGTGCCTGAGTGGTATAGTTGGTTAAGCATCTGACTCTTGGTTTCAGCTCAGGTGGTGATCTCAGGGTCACGAGATTGAGGCCTGTGTTGGGCTCCACACTCAGCATGGAGTCTGGTTAAGTTTCCCTCTTCCTCTCCCCTTCCCCCCACCCAACTCTCTCTCTCTAAAATAAATAAGTAAATATTTTTTAAAAATAAGATAATAGGGGCGCCTGGGTGGCTCAGTCGTTAAGCATCTGCCTTCGGCTCAGGTCATGATCCCAGGGTCCTGGGATCAAGCCCCACATCGGTCTCCCTACTCAGCAGGAAGCCTGCTTCTCCCTCTCCCACTGCCCCTGCTTGTGTTCCTTCTCTCAATATTCCTCTCTGTCAGATAAATAAAATCTTTAAAAAATATAAGATAATAAATGGCAACAAAAAATAATAGCAGTGGCAATATTATATGATGAGGGATCTGATGGTGCAGAATGATACCATAGAACTGTAAAAATAAGCACCTAGTCCATATTAGGGGCAGAGGTTGGTACTGATGAAGGCAAATTAAAGGAGGCTTCCTAATCAAAGTGATAGGAATCAGATCAGAGAAGGCCTTGTATATTACACTAAGAAATTATAGTTTTATTCTGAATTTTTGGAAAGGTCATTGAAATTTTTAAGAATTGTAAACAAGGAAGTGATATGATCCAATTTATGATTTACAAAAATCACTAAGGCTGCAATGTTGTAAATGGATTGAAGAAGATCGAGACTGTAGACAGAAAACCAGTAAGAAGGCTAACATAAAGAAGAAACTGTAGAATCCTTAAAAATAAAAGAAAATAGCAGCGGGATTAAGAAAAAAAAGGGTCATCATCAGGGAAATGCAAGTTAAAAGATCGACAAGATACCACCACACACCTGTTAGAATGGCTAAAATTAACAACACAAGAAACAACAGGTGTTTGCAAGGATATGGAGAAAGGGGAACACTCTTGCACTGTTGGTGGGAATGAAAACTGGTACAGCCACTCTGGAGGACAGTTTGGAGGTTCCTCAAAAAGTTAAAAATAGTTAAAAACCCTACAATCCAGCATTTGTGCTACTAGATATTTACCCAAAGAATACAAAAATACAGATTCAAAGGGGTACATGCACTCCAATGTTTACAGCAACATTATCAACAGTAGCCTAAGTATGGAGAGAGCCCAAATGTCCATCAACTGATGAATAGATAAAGAAGATGTAGTATACACACACACACACACACTGGAATATTATTCAATCATCAAAAAGAATGAAATCTTGCCATTTGCAATGATGTGGATGGAGCTAGAGTGCATTATGCTAGGTAAAATAAATCAGAGAAAGAAAAATACCATATGATCTCACTCATATGTGGAATTTAAGAAAGAAAACAAATGAACATATGGAAGGATGAAAAGAAAAAAAGGAAAAAGGGAAACAAGCCATAAGAGACTCCTAACAATAGAGAACTGAGGGAAGGAGGTGGATGGATAGGTGTGATGAGTAGTAAAGAGGGCACCTGTTGTGATGAGCACTGGGTATTGTATATAAGTGATGAATCACTGAATTTTATTCCAGAAACCAATACTGCACTAGCAATTTTTTTTAAAGTCAAAGCATAATTAAAAATAGAATCGTTAGGATTTGGTTGAAGTTTAACCATGGAGGTATAAGATAACACAAGTTTTGAACAATGTGTGGGTGTAAGGGTTCACTGTAATAGTTTTGAACACATTGAATTTGAAGTGATTATGGAGTATCCAAGGGGTAATTAGTCCAGGAGAAGACTGGATAATAATTATGTGAAAAAGTATGATGTTTTCTTGTCATCCCAAGACATAGGGACAGTCATGGAAAGTGCACAGCAGAACAGGGTAAATAAAGTACCAGCTTTCTAATGACAAGAAGAAGGAGAAGAAGAAAGAAGAAAGAAGAAAAAAGAAAGAAGAAAAAAGAAAGAAGAAAGAAGAAGAAGAAGAAGAAAAGAAAGGAAGGAAGGAAGAAGAAAGAAGAAAGAAAGAAGGAAAAAGAAGAAGAAGTAGTAGTAGTAGTAGTAGTAGTCCCAAAGAAACAGAAGCTACCAAGAGACTATGGACAGGGTGGAACTTGGTAAAGGGGAACCCCAAGGGAAGGGCCTCCAAAAAGCTTTTTATGAATTTGGCTTACCCCTGAGCTATATATGTCTGGATCTAATGCTATTCCTGGCACCAACTACTCTGAACACTGAACATACAGACCACGGCCCAGGTTCCAGATTGGCCAATGGATGACACACATGAAAGACAAATCTAAATAACACTGAAAAATCCTTAAAAACAAAACTTAAAATAAAACCATTATCTACAGAGATGGGGTGGCACTTGTGACTTAACTCAACCAGGTCAATAGCCTAACAAAACAAAAATGTTAACATTTTATGTTGGATTAAAACAAGACCTAAAATCTAGTAACATTATTCAAGATATCCAGGATATAATAAAAAATTAGTTGACATATAAAGAGCAGAAAAATAATTTGCTTGAAAAAATTCAATCAATAAACACCACCCCAGAAAAAGATGTTAAAATAATGTAACACTCTAAATCAGCTATTATATTCTCAGAAATCATGCAGCCTCACTCTTCAAGCACCAGAATTCACCCAGTGTGTGAAAAGGGGTAGATATTGACATAGACTCCAAGCTTTTCCATGTATTTTTGCATGAGACTTACCATGAGAGACTATGGACTCTGAGAAACAAACTGAGGGTTCTAAAGGGGAAGGGGGTGGGGGGGTGGGTTAGCCTGGTGATGGGTATTAAAGAGGACTGAATGGAGCACTGGGTGTTATATGCAAACAATGAATCATGGAACACTACATCAAAAACTAATGATGCAATGTATGGTGATTAACATAACATAATAAAATTAAAAGAAAAAAGTTATCCCACCAGACCCAGCCACAATGGCATAGGAGATAAGATTTAATAAACTACGGCCAAGTATACAACTGTGGTCTAAGAACCTGGTATCTTCTGAGTCCAAGCATGAGCCCTGCTAAAAGTAGATGGTGACTTAGACCTGAAGTACCTAAAGAGTATCTCTCAGAACTCAGAAGGCTGCATTGAAAGAGCAGGACAGTGTGGAAGCAACAAGAAACACAAAGTGAACTCACAAGAATCCAGGTCCCTCTGGCATAGAAGAAAACTGGCAACCACACTCTTGGAACTGGGTTTACCCTTTAGGATTCCTAAACCATTTAAAAGTGGAGTAGAAGTATGAAGAGTCAAGTACTTACCGATAATAGAATGATTAATTGAAAAAAATAGAGAAATGACATGTTTATATCCAAAACCATACATGATCTTGTCTCTATTGACCCTCTTAGTTTATATTTTCCTAACAACTGCTCACTCTGTTTCAGCCACACTGACCCCCTTGCCATTCTTCAAACATAAGGGGCACACAATTCAACATCAGGGCCTTTGAACTTGTCCCTTCTGCCAGGAACATTCCTTCCCCAAGATCTCCATGGTTCACCCTTTTATCTCTCAGATCTTTCCTTCATCTTTTCAGTGAAAATTTCCTTGATAGTCCAATATAAAAATTGGATTGAAACCTTCCTTCCATTGCAAATGTTACCCTACCCTCATTCTAGACACTTTCTATCTCCCATCCTTGCTTTATTTTTCTTTACACTCACCCCTTAATAGTAAAAAGATATGTTTACATTTTTATTGCATGTCTCACACTAGAATATAAGCTATTTGATGGCAGTAATTTTTATGTTTTGTTTAGTGTTGTATCCCCAACATGAAGTTTACAGAGCACTTTCAACCATACACTAAAATTTAACTAATATTTCATATACTGAGTATGTCTTTACTTTTCTTTCTAGAAACATTGATGGCTGTGGAGTATTGTGGCCCCTGAGATTTTTTTGTTTTCCATAACTAAACTATTATAAATCTAAGACGGATTATGGTTAAAACACTAAACTGTCAATACCACTAGTTGTTCAAAGCCCAAAGACATGCAGGAGAATAGTTAATTGCTCTTGTGCACATGGGAGAGCTGTGGCAGAAATTTAAAGACAAATGGACTATGCAAGGCCTTAAGGTCTAGAGCACAAAGAAATACCATTGGGAACAAGGATCAGGTGGAGTGATGACCACCTTAGTGATTTCCAACCAGGATTATAATGTTACAGCTAATAGCTGACATCTGTTGGGTATCTGCTATTTGCCAGGAGGCATGGTTCAAAGCCCTTAAACTACATTAACTCATTTAAGATGCACAACAGTCCTTTGAGGTAGGTACCATTATTAGCCCCATTTTACAGATGAAACTGTGACACGCAGAGAGATTAAATAATTTGCCCCAAAGTCAGACATCTAGTGAGCAACAGAACCAGATTTGGAAACCAGCCAGTCAATGACTACACTCTTAATCAATATGCTGTACTTTACAGATGAGGATAATCAAAAACAAATTCCTGTCAGCACTTTTATCTTCCTATAAGAAATTCCTGATCAACTTAGGCTATAAAGCAGAGTTCTAACATTAAGTAAGAGTTGGTGATATTATACTTAGAAGTAGAGGAGGTCAGGTGCCTGGGTGACTCAGTCAGTTAAGCGTCTGACTCTTGATTTCTGCTCAGGTCATGATCTCAGTATTTGAGATGGAGTCCCAAGTCAGGCTCCATGCTCAGCAGGGAGTCTGCTTGAGATTCTCTCCCTCTCCCTCTCTCCTTCTGCCCCTCCCTGCCCATGTGTGCATGAGCACACGCTATCTCTCAAATAAAAAAATAAATCTTAAAAAAAAAGAACATCAGGGCGCCTGGGTGGCTCAGTTGGTTAAGCGACTGCCTTCGGCTCAGGTCATGATCCCGGAGTCCTGGGATCGAGTCCCACATCGGGCTCCCGGCTCAGCGGGGAGCCTGCTTCTCCCTCTGACCCTATCCCCTCTCATGCTGTTTCTCTCTCTCTGTCAAATAAATATAAATAAACAAAATCTTTTAAAAAAAAAAAAGAACATCATATAAGCACTTTCTTTTACATTTTTCCCTACATTTCATATGCATTTGTTTTTCTCTTTAATCATTTGATCCTAATTACACTGTTTCTCATTTCATCTTACAATTATGTCTCTATAGATTAAGATTTTCTCTTACACTAAATATAAAAAAGAATGACTATTATTGAACATACCTTTATGTGAAACCAACTCATAGTACTAAATCCAATTAATTTGTACTATAGAGATCTATAAATATAAAACATTAGATATTTTAGAAAAATAACTTGGATATTTTCTGAAGGTCACAGAAATGGCTGATAAAGTATATTCCTTTTGAATATTGGAAAATCCAACACTAAATAGGTTGTAAAATAATAGATGAGTCTATGTTGGCAACAATTTGAAATAAATTATATGACCAGGACACTTAACCTTCATATAGCTTTCATTCATGAGGTTTTGAGATTACCTTTATAAGCAAATTAAGTAACTTACTGATTTTGATATGAATAATGAAAGAAAATTATTCTGAAAGTACTGCAGATACATCATCAGGAAGAGCCCGTACCTTTTGGACATTTTACCTTTAGTAGTGGAGATAAATTATGCTAGCTTAATGTTCATCCTCTACTCTGCTCCCTTCTTTGTACCCAAACACATTTTCTGTGAATGTTGATTTAGGGTAGAGTACACACTGGGGTTATCAAATAAGCCAAAGCTAATTGATCCGCACAGGGCTTGATCTTATGACCCTGGCCTAATTAACACCCTGTACTCAACAACTAAGTTAATCAGGCAGAGACAAGTGATTCATCAATCAAACAGCACATTATTGAATACCAACACATATCAAGCACTCAGCCAGAAGTTGCAATGAAAACAAACAAAAAGGATAAAACAGTCTCTGCCCTACAAGTGCTTACAATCAATTTGGTGATATTAATTACAGGTACAGAGCAACAGAACCTTAAAAACAACAGCAATAATAACAACTAAAGCAATGATTAGGGAAGAAAAGTGCTGGAGGAAGTCAGAGAAAAAATATTAACCTATATATGCTAGTGAGTTTTTGAATTTCATGACTAAAAATGTGACATCATGGTGTGTGTCATTTTAGAAGACTAATCTTGTGATGGTTCATATGTTGGAGTGGAATATGGGCAATAATTTGAAGTGAATGCAGCAACTCAGGGATGAAGTTAGTTGTGTGGAGGAGAAAATAATGATAGATTTAAGATGCATTACTAAGAAAGAATGTGAAACCAGATGTGAAAACAAATCAAATCTAAGAATGTAATGAGAAAGAGTTTTCTAGATTTTTAAAAAACGTTCCTGGTTTGGTATCAGAGGCTGAAATAAAAAAGTTGGTGAGTGGAAGCTTTTGGAAAGACGACACAAGGATAATTGAATTTTAAACTTCAATTAAACAAACATGTAATAATAACCTACAATGAGAAAATATATACATATTGAGATTGAAAATAACAGTGGAGGGGCGCCTGGGTGGCTCAGTTGGTTAAGCAACTGCCTTCGGCTCAGGTCATGATCCTGGAGTCCTGGGATCGAGTCCCACGTCGGGCTCCCTGCTCAGCGGGGGGTCTACTTCTCCTTCTGACCCTCTTCCCTCTCGTGCTCTCTGTCTCTCATTCTCTCTCTCTCAAATAAATAAATAAAATCTTTAAAAATATATATATATATAAAAAAAGAAAATAACAGTGGAACATCTAAATTGTGTATTGAAGTTGAGAGTAATAATGGAACATTCGACCTTAGCAGGTTGTTGGGCACATGAAAACAGAACCTAGTAGGGAAGGCAGAAATGTGCATATGTACTAGGTTGCCATAAGTCTACTGAACTAAATGGTATGGATATTACATTTAAGGCAAGTTTTACTAAATATTCAAGTAACAAATATTTGTAGAGAGTATAAAGAGAGCAAGAGACCTACAACTCTTTCAGGAACCTAGGATAACCTTAATAACTGGAAAATGACAGCAAAAGAAAGGAAATTCAAAGACTAATGTCACTTATTATAAATGCAAAATTCTTAAATATTAATAAAATTTGCACTTATTTAAAACATGTACAGCATTGTGATATGGCATGCCATTTATATCCCAGGAAAGTGAAGATGATTTACATTAGAAAACTTGTTTAATATAATCTACCATATTACAAATTTAAAGAAAACCACATGCATATCTCAGTAAATACAGAAACGTATTCTGCATCAACCAACACATATTCATAACTTAAATAGGGGAAAATCTAACCTAATAAACAATATCTTCCAAAATCCTGTAGCAAATATTCTATTTAATGGTGAAAATTTAGATGTAATCTTTCACAATAAGAAAAAAGCAAGGATGCCTCCTTGCATTTGAATAGAAATTCCATCCTGTTCAATGCATTTGATATTTGAATAGAAATTCCATCCTGTTCAATAAGGCACAAAGAATGAGATAAAAGAATTAGCATAAAAAGCTAAATTTCCCTTATGTACACAGGAATTGATTATATGAAATACCATAATTTATACCCATATACAATTCATTTATTTACTTATTCTATCATCTATAAAAGTGCCTAAAATATATTAGACACCCAATAAATATATGTTGGATGAATTAATGAGTGATATGTGTAATCAATTATTACAACTAATAACAGAGCTCAGCAAGTTTGTCAAATTGTAAATACACAAAAATCAAAAGGATTTTTTTTTTTTAGTTTTTGATATAATGTTCAATGATTCATTAGTTGCATATAACACCCAGTGTGCATCACATCACGTGCCCTCCTTATTGCCCATCACTGAGTTACCCCATCCCCCCACCCACTTCCCTTTCTGCAAAAAAATCAAAAGGATTTTTACATGCCAGAAACAACCATGAAAAAATATATACGAAGTATCCAGTAATTAATATTATAAAGTTATTTGTACAAAGAAAACTTACTGAAGGACACAAAGCCAAATAAGAGATATACATGGCATTTATAATAAGAAATTACAATTAATATTATAATTATATATTATTAGAAAGACATAAATCCACTTCCCCAATTATAAATTAAATGCAATTTCAGTCAATATAGAATTTTGACTTAACAAAGATGGTCCTAACACTTAACAAAAGATTAAATAGTGTTTGGTCATAAAAAGTTAGCTTCAGCTAGTCCGCCTATGTTCAAAAAATGGCTTAACCACCTATTACCTGGGACATAATAATTAAACGCTTCCTGGGTCTCTTTATCTGGCAATAAAAATATTGTCTCTGCACAAATTGTGGGGGCCATTTTTGGTCTTTAACATTGCTTATAAAAACTAATTTTATTAAATATTTTTGTGCTCTAACCACTGGGGAGTAGAGGTGGCAGCAGTGAGCATTAAACGTAAGATAATTATGATAACTTGGGATAAGTGCTTAACCTGATTTATACTTTAGAAAAATCACTCTGACTACTGCTTGCCCTCAGAAGAAAAGCAAGTGTACAGAAAGACCACTCAGGAAGCCATTTCAGTGATTCAGGCCAGAGTTTGAGGAGTTTAAATTATAGTCACAAAAACAGTGCAAACCATTCATATTGATAGAGTGTTATGTATATATGTGTGTTACAGTTAACAAGGCCTATTAATTGATTGGATGTGTGGAGTTTGAGGTAAAGAGAGCAACACCGAATATTTTGACCTGAACTACTAAATAGGTGCTGCTGCCACTGGCTCAAATGAGAAACACTGAGTTGGAAAATGGAGAAGATAGAAAAGATGAAGGAGAGATATGGTGTACTGTTTGGACCAATTCAATTTGAGATATCTATTAGAAATCCAATGGACATGTTGGGTAAGGTATTGGATATACATTTGGAGCTCAGAAGAAAAGATATAGCTGAAAACAAAAATGAGGAGCCATTCCATATATAGTATAGGAGGTACTATTGGTTAGATTCCTTGGAATCTCCTTTACTAGCTCAGTAGAGAGTTCCCATTCTCTAGCTGATATAGGCACTTCAACTAAAGCTCATATCTGTAATTTTTTTTTCAGATGTTTACCCCACGGGCAACTTTAGCCTCCTCACACTCAGATGTTTGAGTTATATAGAGAGTCTCCTGATATAAGGCAGATGGTATTAAGTTATGGGACTAGAGATCACATAGAGGAATCACAAAGACCAAAAGAGAACAAAGATGGAATCTTGCCACATCAACATTTTTAGAAGTTTGCTAGATATGGAAGGGCTATCAAAGGAGATGAAAAGGGAACAGTCAGTGAAATAGGGGAAAAAAACCACATATAGTTATTTGAAAGCCTGAAAAATAAAGTGTTCCAAGAAGGAGGCTATAATCAACCATATTAAATGTTACTGAGAGGTTAATAACAGAAAAATAATCATTGTCTTTGTCAAAAGTTGATCATGACCTTAAAAAGAGCTGTTTCGATGTAATGGTAGTAGATTAAGAGACTAGATAAAGTGGGTTAGTGGGAAAATGAGAGGTGAAGAAACAAAAATAGTGAGTGAAGAAAGTACTTTGAAGTATTTATCTGGGTAAATGTGGAAAACTGAGATGGGGCATCTAGAGGAAGACTTGGGGATCAAAGGGAGGTTTTATTTAATAGATCTTAAGGCATGTCTGTATCCCTGCAGGAATACTCTAATAGAGAAAATCCAATAGAGATTTAGATTCACTCAGCAAAATGTTTAGGTTCATCCATGTGGTAATATGTATCTGGACATAATTCTTTTTCAGGTGAATAATATTCCCTGGCACAAATATATCACATTTTGTTTATTCATTCATCAATTGATAAACATTTATTTCCATTTTTTTACTATTATGAATAATGCTTCTATGAACATTCATGTATAAGTATTTGTATGAATATGTTTTCATTTCTGTTGAGTATACAACCAGGAGTGGAATTAATGTGTCACATGTCTAACCATTGGAGGAAATGTCAAAATGTTTTTCAAAATGCCTGCAATACTTTACACTTCCAAAAGCAATATAGGAATTCCAGGTCCTCCACATACCTGTCAACACTACTATTAACAACTTTGTTTTTTTTTCTTAATTTTAGCTATTCTGTGGGTATAAAGTGATATTTCATTGTGATAATGCCTAATGATACTGAGCCATCTATTGCATAGCCTTTGAGCATTTGTGTATCTTCTTTGAATAAATGTCTATTCAAATCCACTTCCTATTTTTTAATTGTTTGACTTATTGTTGAATTATTAGGGTTCTTTATATCTTTTGGATTCAAATCACTTATCAGGAACATGATTTGTATTTTTTCCCATTCTGTGTTTTGTCTTTTGACTTTTTTGACAGTGTCCTTTGGAAAACAAAAATTTTTCATTTTGATGTATAAAATATGTATTTTCCCCCTTTCTTGTATGTGCTTTTTAGTGTCATTAAGAAATCATTGCCTAATCAAAGGTCACAGAGATATACTATTACACTTTATTCTAAGTGCTTCATAGTTTTGATTTTTTAGATTTGGGTCAGTGATTCCTTTTGAGTTCATTTTGTATATGGTGTGAGACAGGATTCTCACTTCATGTTTTTGCATGTGAATATCCAGTTGTCCAAACATCATTTGTTGAAAACACTATTTTTTCCCTACTAAGAGGTCTTGACACTCTTGTCAAAAATCAATTGATCATATACGTTAGGGCTTATATCTCTACTTTTAATTCCATGTCATTGGTCTATATATTTGTTTATATGCTAATACCACACTCAATGATGAAATACTATAAATCCTGGCCACAGCAATCAGACAAGAAATAAGAGGCATCTATATTGGCAAAGAAGAAGTTAAACTGTCACTATTTGCAGGTGACATGATACCACACATACAAAATCCTAACGATTCCACTAAAAAACTACTAGAAGAAACAAATTCAGGAAAGTGAAATCATATGGTATTTGTTTTTCTCGTCTGACTTATCTCACTTATCATTACACCCACTAGATCTGCACATGTTTTTGCAAATGGCAAGCTCTCATTCTTTTTAATGTTTGAGTAATATTCCAGTACACACACACCCATAGATACATACACACCTTACATCTTCTTTATCCACCTATTGATGGATATGTGGGTTGCTTCTATATCTTAGCTATTGTAAATAATGGTGCAAAAAACATAGAGGTGTATATATGTTTTTGAATTAGTGTCCTCATTTTCCTTGGCTAAATACCTAGTAGTGGAATTACTGGATCATATAGTAATTCTATTTTTAATTTTTTAAGGAATCTCCATATTGTTTTCCACAGTGGCTGCACCAGTTTACATCACTACCAACCATGCACAAGTGTTCCTCCACATCCTCACCAATACTTGTTATTTCTTGTCTTTTTTATTCTAGCCATTCTAAAAGGTGTGAAATTGTATCTCATTGTGGTTTTGATTTGCATTTCCCTGATGATTAGTGATGTTGAGCATCTTTTCATGTGTCTGCTGGCTACCTGTATATCTTCTTTAGAGAAATGTCTGTTCAGGTCTTCTGCCTGTGTTTTTTAATTTTATTTTATTATGTTATGTTAGTCACCATACATTACATCATTAGTTTTTGTTGTAGTGTTCCATGATTCATTGTTTGCGTATAACACCCACTGCTCCATTCAATACATGCCCTCCTTAATACCCATCACCTGGCTAACCCATCCCCCACACCCCTCTCCTCTAAAACCCTCAGTTTGTTTCTCAGAGTCCATAGTCTCTCATGGTTCGTCTCCCCAACCGATTCCCCCCCTTCATTTTTCCCTCCCTACTATCTTCTCTTTTTTTTTTTTTTAACATATAATGTATTATTTGTTTCAGAGGTACAGGTCTGTGATTCATCAGTCTTACACAATTCACAGCACTCACCATAGCACATACCCTCCCCAATGTCCATCACCCAGCCACCCCATCCCTCCCACCCCCCACCACTCCAACAACCCTCAGTTTGTTTTCTGAGATTAAGAATTCCTCATATCAGTGAGATCATATACTTGTCTTTCTCTGATTGACTTACTTTGCTTAGCATAATACCCTCTAGTTCCACCCACATCATTGCAAATGGCAAGTTTCCATGTTTTTTGATGGCTGCATAATATTCCATTGTAGATATATACCACATCTTCTTTATCCATTCATCTGTTGATGGACATCTTGGCTCTTTCCATAGTTTCCTGTGCCCATTTTTTAATCAAACTGTTTTGTTTTGGGGTTTTATTTATATATTTATTTATTTTGGTGTTGAGTTGTATAAGTTTTTTACATATTTTGGATATTAATCCCATATCAGATATATTATTTGCAAATATCCTCTGCCATTTAGTAATTTGCCTTGTCATTTTGTTGATGGTTGCCTTCACTGTGCAAAAAGTTTTTATTTTGTTGTAGTCCCAATAGTTCATTTTTGTTTCTTTTGCCTTAGGAGACATATCTAGAAAAATGTTTCTATGGTCAATGTCAAAGAAATTACTGCCTGTATTTTCTTCTAGGATTTTATGGTTTCCACTCTTACATTTGGGTCCTTTCATCCTTTTTGAGTTTATTTATGTATAATGGTGTTATAAAGTCATCTAGTTTCATTCTTTTGCATGTAGCTGTCCAATTTTCCCAACATCATTTGTTGAAGAGACTCCTTTTTCCTTATTGTATATTCTTGCCTCCTTTGTCATAGACTGACCATGTGAGTCTAGTTCTGGGCTCTCTGTTATGTTTCATTGATTTATGTGTCTATTTTGGGGTCAGTACCATAATATTTTGATTACTACAGATTTGTAATATAACTTGAAGTCTGGAATTGTGATACCTCCAGCTTTGTTCTTCTTTTTCAAGATTGCTTTGGCTATTCCGGGTCTTTTGTGGTTCCATACAAATTTTAGGATAATTTGTTCTAGTTCTGTGAAAAAAATGTTATTGGTATTTTTATAAGGATTGCATTAAATCTTTAGATTGCTTTGGGTAATACTGACATTTTAACAATATCCTTCCAATCCATAAGCATGGTAAATCTTCCCATTTGTTTCTGTCATCTTCAATTTCCTTCATCAGTGTTTTATAGTTTTTAGAATAGAGGTTTTTCACCTCCTTGGTTAAGTTTATTCCTAGGTATTTTGTTCTTTTTGGTGCAATTGTAAATGGGATTTTCTTAATTTCCATTTCTGCTGCCTCATTACTAGTGCACTGAAATACAACCAATTTCTGTATATTAATTTTGTATCCTGAGACTTTAGGGTTTTCTGTATATGGTATCATGTCATCTGTAAATAATGAAAGGTTTACTCATTTCTTACCAATTTGGGTGCCTTGTATTTCTTTTTGTTGCCTGATTGCTACAGCTAGGTCTTCCAGTATTATGTTGAATAATATTGGTGAGATTGGATATCTTTGTCTTGTTCCAGATCTTAGAGGAAAAATTCTGTCTTCACCATTGAGTATAATGTTAGCTATGAGGGTTTTTATATGGTCTTTATTATGCTGAGGTTTGTTGCCTCTAAACCTATTTGAGAGTTTTTAATATGAATGAATTGAGAGTTTTTAACATGAATGGATGTTGTATGGAGATTAAAGCACAAAAGGAGTAAAATCTATTATATGTACAAAAATCAGTCAAGAGTTTTACAAAATAAAAGGATGTAAAATATGACAACATATACATAAAACATTTAGTGCTCTTAGAATAGGTTCAAACTTAAGCAACCATCAACTGACTATAAATTGCTTATAGGCATAAAATGTTATATATGCACCTAATGGTACCCACAAATCAAAAACCTGTAAGAGATGCACAAAAAAAAGAAAAAAGACTGGGGCACCTGGGTGGCTCAGTCAGTTAATCATCTGCCTTTGGCCCAGGTCATGATCCCAGGGTCCTGTGTTGGTGCCCTACATCAGGCTCCCTGCTCTGCCTCTCCCCCTGGCTCCTGCTCTCTCTCTCCCTCTCTCTATCATAAATAAATAAAATCTTTAAAAAAATAAAATAAAATAAAGAGAAAGGAATCCAAACATAATACTAAACAAAAGCATTAAGAAACCACAAGGGAAGAGAACAAGGGAAGAAAGGACAAAGAAGAACTATAAAAACAACCATAAAACAAGTAAAATGGTGATAAGTACATACGTATCAACAATCACTTTAAATGTAAATGAACTAAATGCTGCAATCAAAAGACATAAGGTGACCAAATGGATAAAAAAAAAAAAAAAGCAAGATCCATTTATATGCTGCCTACAAGAGACTCACCTCAGACCTAACACATGCAGATTAAAACAAAGGAATGGTAAACATTCACCATGAAAATGGAAGTGAAAAGAAAGCTGGGGTAGCAATACTTATATGAGACAAAATAGACATTAAAACAAAGACTATAACAATAGATGAAGAAAGACACTACATAATAATAAAGGGAACAATCCAGCAAGAGGGTATAACAGTTGTAAATATCTATACACCTAATATGGGAGTACCTAAATACATAAAATACCTATTAACAGACCATAGGGAGAAATTGACAGTAATACAGTAATAGTAGGGGACTTTATATCCCACTTACAACAATGGAGAGATAATCCAGACAGGAAATCAATAGGGAAACAGTGTCTTTGAATGGCACATCAGACCAAAAGGACCTAATAGACACCCACAGAACGTTACATCTAAAAACAGCAGAATATATTCTTTTGAAGTGCACATGAAACATCCTCCAGAATAAATCACATATTAGGCCATAGGACAAGTCTCAACAAGTTCAAAAACACTGAAGTCATATCATGCATCTTTTCTGACCACATGCTATGGAACTAGAAATCAATCACAAGAAAAAGTCTGGAAAGAATACAAATACATGGAGGTTAAATAACATGCTACTAAATAAGGAATGGGTCAACCAAGAAATCAAAGAAATAAAAAAATACATGGAGACAAATGAAATGAAACACAACACACAACAATCCAAAATCTTTAGGTTGCAACAAAAACTCTTCTAAGAGGGAAGATTATAGCAATATAGGTCTACCTTAAGAAACAAGAAAATCTCAAATACAACCTAACCTTATACCTAAGGGAGCTAGGAAAAAAAAAAAAGAATAAACAAAACCCAAAGCCAGTGGAAGAAAGAAAATAATAATGATTAGAGCAGAAATAACTGAAATGGGGGGGGGTAGGGAGGGAAGAAGGAAGGAAGGAAGGAAGGAAGGAAGGAAGGAAGGAAGGAAGGAA